>NC_135385.1:14551126-14859739 GCF_049243985.1 Paroedura picta | reverse complement strand
TCTGGCCCAATTATAAGTATTAGACTGTTTAAAGATCGCCTCAAAACCCAGTAAGAGGTTTTTTTCTTCTCAATTAAACACAGGTGAGGTCTTTGTGATGTCAGGTCAGTAGGCATCCAGTGTCTCTGGCCCTTATATGAGTTTTAGATTGTTTAAAGATCGCCTCAAAACCCAGTAAGAGGTTTTTTTCTTCTCAATTAAACACAGGTGAGGTCTTTGTGATGTCATGTCAGTAGGCTTCCAGTTTCTCTGGCCCTTTTATGACTTTTACACTGTTTAAAGATCGCCTCAAAAGACAGTAAGAGGTTTTTTTATTCTCAATTACACACAGGTGAGGGCTTTGTGATGTCATGTCAGTAGGCATCCAGTGTCTCTGGCCCTATTATGAGTTTTAGACTGTTAAAAGATCGCCTCAAAACCCAGTAAGAGGTTTTTTTCTTCTCAATTACACACAGGTGAGGGCTTTGTGATGTCATGTCAGTAGGCATCCAGTGTCTCTGGCCGTATTATGAGTTTTAGACTGTTAAAAGATCGGCTCCACACCCAGTAAGAGGTTTTTTTCTTCTCAATTACACACAGGTGAGGTCTTTGTGATGTCATGTCAGTAGGCATCCAGTCTCTGGCCCTATTATGGCTTTTAGACTGTTTAAAGATCGCCTCAAAACCCAGTAAGAGGTTTTTTTTCTTCTCAATTAAACACAGGTGAGGTCTTTGTGATGTCATGTCAGTAGGCATCCAGTGTCTCTGGCCCTTTTATGACTTTTAGACTGTTTAAAGATCGCCTCAAAACCCAGTAAGAGGTTTTTTTTCTTCTCAATTACACACAGGTGAGGTCTTTGTGATGTCATGTCAGTAGGCATCCAGTGTCTCTGGCCCTTTTATGACTTTTAGACTGTTTAAAGATCGCCTCAAAACCCAGTATGAGGTTTTTTTCTTCTCAATTATACACAGGTGAGGGCTTTGTGATGTCATGTCAGTAGGCATCCAGTGTCTCTGGCCCTTTTATGACTTTTAGACTGTTTAAAGATCGCCTCAAAACCCAGTAAGAGGTTTTTTTCTTCTCAATTATACACAGGTGAGGGCTTTGTGATGTCATGTCAGTAGGCATCCAGTGTCTCTGGCCCTATTATGAGTTTTAGACTGTTAAAAGATCGCCTCAAAACCCAGTAAGAGGTTTTTTTCTTCTCAATTACACACAGGTGAGGGCTTTGTGATGTCATGTCAGTAGGCATCCAGTCTCTGGGCCTATTATAAGTTTTAGACTGTTTAAAGATCGCCTCAAAACCCAGTAAAAGGTAAAGGTAAAGGTATCCCCTGTGCAAGCACCGAGTCATGTCTGACCCTTGGGGTGACGCCCTCTAGCGTTTTCATGGCAGACTCAATACGGGGTGGTTTGCCAGTGCCTTCCCCAGTCATGACCGTTTACCCCCCAGCAGCAAGCTGGGTACTCATTTTACCGACCTCGAAAGGATGGAAGGCTGAGTCAACCTTGAGCCGGCTGCTGGGATCGAACTCCCAACCTCATGAGCAAAGCTTTCAGGCGGCTGCCTTACCACTCTGCGCCACAAGAGGCTCATTCAAAACCCAGTAAGAGGTTTTTTTTCTTCTCAATTAAATACAGTTGAGGTCTTTGTGATGTCATGTCAGTAGGCATCCAGTGTCTCTGGCCCTATGATGAGTTTTACACTGTTTAAAGATCGCCACAAAAGCGAGTAAGAGGTTTTTTTCTTCTCCATTAAACACAGGTGAGGTCGTTGTGATGTCATGTCAGTAGGCATCCAGTATTTCTGGCCCTTTTATGAATTTTAGACTGTTTAAAGATCTCCTCAAAACCCACTAAGAGGTTTTTTTTATTCCCAATTAAACACAGGTGAGGTCTTTGTGATGTCATGTCAGTAGGCATCGAGTGTGGCCCAATTATAAGTATTAGACTCTTTAAAGATCGCCTCAAAACCCAGTAAGAGGTTTTTTTCTTTTCAACGAAACACAGGCGAGGTCTTTGTGATGTCATGTCAGTAGGCTTCCAGTTTCTCTGGCCCTTTTATGAATTTTAGAGTGTTTAAAGATCGCCTCAAAACCCAGTAAGAGGTTTTGTTTCTTCTCAATTAAACACTGGTGAGGTCTTCGTGATGTCATGTCGGTAGGCATCCAGTGCCTCTGGCCCTATTATGAGTTTTAGACTCTTTAAAGATTGCCTCAAAAGCCAGTAAGAGGTTTTTTTCTTCTCAATTAAACACAGGTGAGGTCTTTGTGATGTCATCTCAGTAGGCATCCAGTGTCTCTGGCCCTTTTATGAATTTTAGACTGTTTAAAGATCGCCCCAAAAGCCAGAGAAGTTATTTTTCCTCTCAATGCAACTCAGGTAAGTTCTTTGTGATGTCATGTCAGTAGGCATCGAGTGTCTCTGGCCCTTTTATGAATTTTAGACTGTTTAATGATCGGCTCAAAAGCCAATAAGGGTTTTTTTTCCTTCCCAATTAAACAGAGGTGTGCTCTTTGTGATGTCATGTCAGTAGTCATCCAGTGTCTCTGGTCCTTTTATGAATTTTAGACTGTTTAAAGATCGCCTCAAAAGCCAGTAAGAGGTTTTTTTCTTCTCAATTAAATACAGGTGAGGTCTTTGTGATATCATGTCAATAGGCATCCAGTGTCTCTGGCCCTTTTATGAATTTTAGGCTGTTTAATGATCGCCTCAAAACCCAGTAAGAGGTTTTTTTCTTCTCAATTAAACTCAGATGAGGTCTTTGTGATGTCATCTCAGTAGGCATCCAGTGTCTCTGGCCCTTTTATGGATTTTAGACTGTTTAAAGATCGCCCCAAAAGCCAGTAAGAGGTTATTTTTCCTCTCAAGGCAACTCAGGTGAGCTCTTTGTGATGTCATCTCATTAGGTCTACTGTGTCTCTCTGGAGTTTGGACACTTTTCTTACGTTTAGTCTGTTAAAGATCTCCTCAAAACCCACTAAGAGGTTTTTTTTATTCCCAATTAAACACAGGTGAGGTCTTTGTGATGTCATGTCAGTAGGCATCGAGTGTGGCCCAATTATAAGTATTAGACTCTTTAAAGATCGCCTCAAAACCCAGTAAGAGGTTTTTTTCTTCTCAACGAAACACAGGCGAGGTCTTTGTGATGTCATCTCATTAGGTCTACTGTGTCTCTCTGGAGTTTGGACACTTTTCTTACGTTTAGTCTGTTAAAGATCGCCCGAAAAGCCAAGAAGATGGGTTTTTTTCTTCTCAATTAAACACAGGTGAGGTCTTTGTGATGTCATGTCAGAAGGTATCCAGTGTCTCTGGCCCTTTTCTGACTTTTAGTCTGTTTAATGATCACCCCAAACGCCAGTAAGAGGTTTTTTTTCCTCTCAAGGCAACTCAGGTAAGCTCTTTGTAATGTCATCTCAATAGGTCTACTGTGTCTCTCTGGAGTTTGGCCCCTTTTCTTACTTTTAGTCTGTTAAAGATCACCCCATAAGTCAGTAAGAGGTTTTTTTCTTCTCAATTAAACACAGGTGAGGTCTTTGTGATGTCATGTCAGTAGGCATCCAGTGTTTCTGGCCCTTTTATGAATTTTAGACTGTTTAAAGATCTCCTCAAAACCCACTAAGAGTTTTTTTTTATTCCCAATTAAACACAGGTGAGGCCTTTGTGATGTCATGTCAGTAGGCATCGAGTGTCTCTGGCCCAATTATAAGTATTAGACTGTTTAAAGATCGCCTCAAAACCCAGTAAGAGGTTTTTTTCTTCTCAATTAAACACAGGTGAGGTCTTTGTGATGTCATGTCAGTAGGCATCGAGTGTGGCCCAATTATAAGTATTAGACTGTTTAAAGATCGCCTCAAAACCCAGTAAGAGGTTTTTTTCTTCTCAATGAAACACAGGTGAGGTCTTTGTGATGTCAGGTCAGTAGGCATCCAGTGTCTCTGGCCCTTATATTAGTTTTAGACTGTTTAAAGATCGCCTCAAAACCCAGTAAGAGGTTTTTTCTTCTCAATTAAACACAAGTGAGGTCTTTGTGATGTCATGTCAGTAGGCTTCCAGTTTCTCTGGCCCTTTTATGAATTTTAGAGTGTTTAAAGATCGCCTCAAAACCCAGTAAGAGGTTTTGTTTCTTCTCAAACACAGGTGAGGTCTTTGTGATGTCATCTCAGTAGGCATCCAGTGTCTCTGGCCCTTTTATGATTTTTAGACTGTTTAAAGATCGCCCCAAAAGCCAGTAAGAAGTTATTTTTCCTCTCAATGCAACTCAGGTAAGGTCTTTGTGATGTCATGTCAGTAGGCATCGAATGTCTCTGGCCCTTTTATGAATTTTAGACTGTTTAATGATCACCTCAAAAGCCAATAAGGGTTTTTTTTCCTTCCCAATTAAACAGAGGTGTGCTCTTTGTGATGTCATGTCAGTAGTCATCCAGTGTCTCTGGCCCTTTTATGAGTTTTAGACTGTTTAAAGATCGCCTCAAAAGCTAGTAAGAGGTTTTTTTCTTCTCAATTAAATACAGGTGAGGTCTTTGTGATATCATGTCAATAGGCATCCAGTGTCTCTGGTCCTTTTATGAATTTTAGACTGTTTAATGATCGCCTCAAAACCCAGTAAGAGGTTTTTTTCTTCTCAATTAAACTCAGATGAGGTCTTTGTGATGTCATCTCAGTAGGCATCCAGTGTCTCTGGCCCTTTTATGGATTTTAGACTTTTTAAAGATCGCCCGAAAAGCCAGTAAGAGGTTATTTTTCCTCTCAAGGCAACTCAGGTGAGCTCTTTGTGATGTCATCTCAGTAGGTCTACTGTGTCTCTCTGGAGTTTGGATACTTTTCTTACGTTTAGTCTGTTAAAGATCACCCGAAAAGCCAAGAAGATGGGTTTTTTCTTCTCAATTAAACACAGGTGAGGTCTTTGTGATGTCATGTCAGAAGGTATCCAGTGTCTCTGGCCCTTTTCTGACTTTTAGTCTGTTTAATGATCACCCCAAACGCCAGTAAGAGGTTTTTTTTCCTCTCAAGGCAACTCAGGTAACCTCTTTGTAATGTCATCTTAATAGGTCTACTGTGTCTCTCTGGAGTTTGGTCCCTTTTCTTACTTTTAGTCTGTTAAAGATCACCCCATAAGTCAGTAAGAGGTTTTTTTTTGTTCTCAATTAAACACAGGTGAGGTCTTTATGATGTCATGTCAGTAGGCATCCAGTGTCTCTGGTCCTTTTATGAATTTTAGACTGTTTAAAGATCGCCTCAAAAGCCAGTAAGAGGTTTTTTTCTTCTCAATTAAATACAGGTGAGGTCTTTGTGATATCATGTCAATAGGCATCCAGTGTCTCTGGCCCTTTTATGAATTTTAGGCTGTTTAATGATCGCCTCAAAACCCAGTAAGAGGTTTTTTTCTTCTCAATTAAACTCAGATGAGGTCTTTGTGATGTCATCTCAGTAGGCATCCAGTGTCTCTGGCCCTTTTATGGATTTTAGACTGTTTAAAGATCGCCCCAAAAGCCAGTAAGAGGTTATTTTTCCTCTCAAGGCAACTCAGGTGAGCTCTTTGTGATGTCATCTCATTAGGTCTACTGTGTCTCTCTGGAGTTTGGACACTTTTCTTACGTTTAGTCTGTTAAAGATCTCCTCAAAACCCACTAAGAGGTTTTTTTTATTCCCAATTAAACACAGGTGAGGTCTTTGTGATGTCATGTCAGTAGGCATCGAGTGTGGCCCAATTATAAGTATTAGACTCTTTAAAGATCGCCTCAAAACCCAGTAAGAGGTTTTTTTCTTCTCAACGAAACACAGGCGAGGTCTTTGTGATGTCATCTCATTAGGTCTACTGTGTCTCTCTGGAGTTTGGACACTTTTCTTACGTTTAGTCTGTTAAAGATCGCCCGAAAAGCCAAGAAGATGGGTTTTTTTCTTCTCAATTAAACACAGGTGAGGTCTTTGTGATGTCATGTCAGAAGGTATCCAGTGTCTCTGGCCCTTTTCTGACTTTTAGTCTGTTTAATGATCACCCCAAACGCCAGTAAGAGGTTTTTTTTCCTCTCAAGGCAACTCAGGTAAGCTCTTTGTAATGTCATCTCAATAGGTCTACTGTGTCTCTCTGGAGTTTGGCCCCTTTTCTTACTTTTAGTCTGTTAAAGATCACCCCATAAGTCAGTAAGAGGTTTTTTTCTTCTCAATTAAACACAGGTGAGGTCTTTGTGATGTCATGTCAGTAGGCATCCAGTGTTTCTGGCCCTTTTATGAATTTTAGACTGTTTAAAGATCTCCTCAAAACCCACTAAGAGTTTTTTTTTATTCCCAATTAAACACAGGTGAGGCCTTTGTGATGTCATGTCAGTAGGCATCGAGTGTCTCTGGCCCAATTATAAGTATTAGACTGTTTAAAGATCGCCTCAAAACCCAGTAAGAGGTTTTTTTCTTCTCAATTAAACACAGGTGAGGTCTTTGTGATGTCATGTCAGTAGGCATCGAGTGTGGCCCAATTATAAGTATTAGACTGTTTAAAGATCGCCTCAAAACCCAGTAAGAGGTTTTTTTCTTCTCAATGAAACACAGGTGAGGTCTTTGTGATGTCAGGTCAGTAGGCATCCAGTGTCTCTGGCCCTTATATTAGTTTTAGACTGTTTAAAGATCGCCTCAAAACCCAGTAAGAGGTTTTTTCTTCTCAATTAAACACAAGTGAGGTCTTTGTGATGTCATGTCAGTAGGCTTCCAGTTTCTCTGGCCCTTTTATGAATTTTAGAGTGTTTAAAGATCGCCTCAAAACCCAGTAAGAGGTTTTGTTTCTTCTCAAACACAGGTGAGGTCTTTGTGATGTCATCTCAGTAGGCATCCAGTGTCTCTGGCCCTTTTATGATTTTTAGACTGTTTAAAGATCGCCCCAAAAGCCAGTAAGAAGTTATTTTTCCTCTCAATGCAACTCAGGTAAGGTCTTTGTGATGTCATGTCAGTAGGCATCGAATGTCTCTGGCCCTTTTATGAATTTTAGACTGTTTAATGATCACCTCAAAAGCCAATAAGGGTTTTTTTTCCTTCCCAATTAAACAGAGGTGTGCTCTTTGTGATGTCATGTCAGTAGTCATCCAGTGTCTCTGGCCCTTTTATGAGTTTTAGACTGTTTAAAGATCGCCTCAAAAGCTAGTAAGAGGTTTTTTTCTTCTCAATTAAATACAGGTGAGGTCTTTGTGATATCATGTCAATAGGCATCCAGTGTCTCTGGTCCTTTTATGAATTTTAGACTGTTTAATGATCGCCTCAAAACCCAGTAAGAGGTTTTTTTCTTCTCAATTAAACTCAGATGAGGTCTTTGTGATGTCATCTCAGTAGGCATCCAGTGTCTCTGGCCCTTTTATGGATTTTAGACTTTTTAAAGATCGCCCGAAAAGCCAGTAAGAGGTTATTTTTCCTCTCAAGGCAACTCAGGTGAGCTCTTTGTGATGTCATCTCAGTAGGTCTACTGTGTCTCTCTGGAGTTTGGATACTTTTCTTACGTTTAGTCTGTTAAAGATCACCCGAAAAGCCAAGAAGATGGTTTTTTTTCTTCTCAATTAAACACAGGTGAGGTCTTTGTGATGTCATCTCAGTAGGTATCCAGTGTCTCTGGCCCTTTTCTGACTTTTAGTCTGTTTAAAGATCGCCCCAAACGCCAGAAAGAGGTTTTTTTTCCTCTCAAGGCAACTCAGGTAACCTCTTTGTAATGTCATCTTAATAGGTCTACTGTGTCTCTCTGGAGTTTGGTCCCTTTTCTTACTTTTAGTCTGTTAAAGATCACCCCATAAGTCAGTAAGAGGTTTTTTTTTGTTCTCAATTAAACACAGGTGAGGTCTTTATGATGTCATGTCAGTAGGCATCCAGTGTCTCTGGCCCTATTATGAGTTTTAGACTGTTTAAAGATCGCCTCAAAATCCAATAAGAGGTTTTTTTCTTCTCAATTAAACACAGGTGAGGTCTTTCTGATGTCATGTCAGTAGACATCCAGTGTCTCTGGCCCTATTATGAGTTTTAGACTGTTTAAAGATCACCTCAAAAGCCAGTAAGAGGTTTTTTTCTTCTCAATTAAACACAGATGAGCTCTTTGTGATGTCATGTCAGTAGGCATCCAGTGTCTCTGGCCCTTTTATGAATTTAAGACTGCCAGACCAACCTGGTTTCCTTTTATGACCAAGTAACAGGTTTGCTGGATCGGGGAAATTCGGTTGATGTCATTTACTTGGATTTTAGTAAAGCTTTTGACAAGGTTCCCCATGATGTTCTGATGGATAAGTTGAAGGACTGCAATCTGGATTTTCAGATAGTTAGGTGGATAGGGAATTGGTTAGAGAACCGCACTCAAAGAGTTGTTGTCAATGGTGTTTCATCAGACTGGAGAGAGGTGAGTAGCGGGGTACCTCAGGGTTCGGTGCTCGGCCCGGTACTTTTTAACATATTTATTAATGATCTAGATGAGGGGGTGGAGGGACTACTCATCAAGTTTGCAGATGACACCAAATTGGGAGGACTGGCAAATACTCCGGAAGATAGAGACAGAGTTCAACGAGATCTGAACACAATGGAAAAATGGGCAAATGAGAACAAGATGCAATTTAATAAAGATAAGTGTAAAGTTCTGCATCTGGGTCAGAAAAATGAAAAGCATGCCTACTGGATGGGGGATACGCTTCTAGGTAGCACTGTGTGTGAACGAGACCTTGGGGTACTTGTGGACTGTAAACTAAACATGAGCAGGCAGTGTGATGCAGCGGTAAAAAAGGCAAATGCCATTTTGGGCTGTATCAACAGGGGCATCACATCAAAATCACAAGATGTCATAGTCCCATTGTATACGGCACTGGTCAGACCACACCTGGAGTACTGTGTGCAGTTCTGGAGGCCTCACTTCAAGAAGGACGTAGATAAAATTGAAAGGGTACAGAGGAGAGCGACGAAGATGATCTGGGGCCAAGGGACCAAGCCCTATGAAGATAGGTTGAGGGACTTGGGAATGTTCAGCCTGGAGAAAAGGAGGTTGAGAGGGGACATGATAGCCCTCTTTAAGTATTTGAAAGGTTGTCACTTGGAGGAGGGCAGGATGCTGTTTCTGCTGGCTGCAGAGGAGAGGACACGCAGTAATGGGTTTAAACTTCAAGTACAACGATATAGGCTTGATATCAGGAAAAAGTTTTTCACAGTCAGAGTAGTTCAGCAGTGGAATAGGCTGCCTAAGGAGGTGGTGAGCTCCCCCTCACTGGCAGTCTTCAAGCAAAGGTTGGATACACACTTTTCTTGGATGCTTTAGGATGCTTAGGGCTGATCCTGCGTTGAGCAGGGGGTTGAACTAGATGGCCTGTATGGCCCCTTCCAACTCTATGATTCTATGATTCTATGACTGTTTAAAGATCGCCCCATAAGCCAGTAGGAGGATTTTTTCTTCTCAATTAAACACAGGTGAGGACTTTGTGATGTCATGTCAGTAGGCATCGAGTGTCTCTGGCCCAATTATAAGTATTAGACTGTTTAAAGATCGCCTCAAAACCCAGTAAGAGGTTTTTTTCTTCTCAATTAAACACAGGTGAGGTCTTTGTGATGTCATGTCAGTAGCCATCGAGTGTGGCCCCATTATAAGTATTAGACTCTTTAAAGATCGCCTCAAAACCCAGTAAGAGGTTTTTTTCTTCTCAATGAAACACAGGTGAGGTCTTTGTGATGTCAGGTCAGTAGGCATCCAGTGTCTCTGGCCCTTATATGAGTTTTAGACTGTTTAAAGATCGCCTCAAAACCCAGTAAGAGGTTTTTTCTTCTCAATTAAACACAGGTGAGGTCTTTGTGATGTCATGTCAGTAGGCTTCCAGTTTCTCTGGCCCTTTATGAATTTTAGAGTGTTTAAAGATCGCCTCAAAACCCAGTAAGAGGTTTTGTTTCTTCTCAAACACAGGTGAGGTCTTTGTGATGTCATCTCAGTAGGCATCCAGTGTCCCTGGCCCTTTTATGAATTTTAGACTGTTTAAAGATCGCCCCAAAAGCCAGTAAGAAGTTATTTTTCCTCTCAATGCAACTCAGATAAGGTCTTTGTGATGTCATGTCAGTAGGCATCGAATGTCTCTGGCCCTTTTATGAATTTTAGACTGTTTAATGATCACCTCAAAAGCCAATAAGGGTTTTTTTTCCTTCCCAATTAAACAGAGGTGTGCTCTTTGTGATGTCATGTCAGTAGTCATCCAGTGTCTCTGGCCCTTTTATGAGTTTTAGACTGTTTAAAGATCGCCTCAAAAGCTAGTAAGAGGTTTTTTTCTTCTCAATTAAATACAGGTGAGGTCTTTGTGATATCATGTCAATAGGCATCCAGTGTCTCTGGCCCTTTTATGAATTTTAGACTGTTTAATGATCGCCTCAAAACCCAGTAAGAGGTTTTTTTCTTCTCAATTAAACTCAGATGAGGTCTTTGTGATGTCATCTCAGTAGGCATCCAGTGTCTCTGGCCCTTTTATGGATTTTAGACTGTTTAAAGATCGCCCCAAAAGCCAGTAAGAGGTTATTTTTCCTCTCAAGGCAACTCAGGTGAGCTCTTTGTGATGTCATCTCAGTAGGTCTACTGTGTCTCTCTGGAGTTTGGATACTTTTCTTACGTTTAGTCTGTTAAAGATCACCCGAAAAGCCAAGAAGATGGTTTTTTTTCTTCTCAATTAAACACAGGTGAGGTCTTTGTGATGTCATCTCAGTAGGTATCCAGTGTCTCTGGCCCTTTTCTGACTTTTAGTCTGTTTAAAGATCGCCCCAAACGCCAGAAAGAGATTTTTTTTCCTCTCAAGGCAACTCAGGTAACCTCTTTGTAATGTCATCTTAATAGGTCTACTGTGTCTCTCTGGAGTTTGGCCCCTTTTCTTACTTTTAGTCTGTTAAAGAACACCCCATAAGTCAGTAAGAGGTTTTTTTTTGTTCTCAATTAAACACAGGTGAGGTCTTTGTGATGTCATGTCAGTAGGCATCCAGTGTCTCTGGCCCTATTATGAGTTTTAGACTGTTTAAAGATCGCCTCAAAATCCAATAAGAGGTTTTTTTCTTCTCAATTAAACACAGGTGAGGTCTTTCTGATGTCATGTCAGTAGACATCCAGTGTCTCTGGCCCTATTATGAGTTTTAGACTGTTTAAAGATCACCTCAAAAGCCAGTAAGAAGTTTTTTTCTTCTCAATTAAACACAGATGAGCTCTTTGTGATGTCATGTCAGTAGGCATCCAGTGTCTCTGGCCCTTTTATGAATTTAAGACTGCCAGACCAACCTGGTTTCCTTTTTTGACCAAGTAACAGGTTTGCTGGATCGGGGAAATTCGGTTGATGTCATTTACTTGGATTTTAGTAAAGCTTTTGACAAGGTTCCCCATGATGTTCTGATGGATAAGTTGAAGGACTGCAATCTGGATTTTCAGATAGTTAGGTGGATAGGAAATTGGTTAGAGAACCGCACTCAAAGAGTTGTTGTCAATGGTGTTTCATCAGACTGGAGAGAGGTGAGTAGCGGGGTACCTCAGGGTTCGGTGCTCGGCCCGGTACTTTTTAACATATTTATTAATGATCTAGATGAGGGGGTGGAGGGACTACTCATCAAGTTTGCAGATGACACCAAATTGGGAGGACTGGCAAATACTCCGGAAGATAGAGACAGAGTTCAACGAGATCTGAACACAATGGAAAAATGGGCAAATGAGAACAAGATGCAATTTAATAAAGATAAGTGTAAAGTTCTGCATCTGGGTCAGAAAAATGAAAAGCATGCCTACTGGATGGGGGATACGCTTCTAGGTAGCACTGTGTGTGAACGAGACCTTGGGGTACTTGTGGACTGTAAACTAAACATGAGCAGGCAGTGTGATGCAGCAGTAAAAAAGGCAAATGCCATTTTGGGCTGTATCACATCAAAATCACAAGATGTCATAGTCCCATTGTATACGGCACTGGTCAGACCACACCTGGAGTACTGTGTGCAGTTCTGGAGGCCTCACTTCAAGAAGGACGTAGATAAAATTGAAAGGGTACAGAGGAGAGCGACGAAGATGATCTGGGGCCAAGGGACCAAGCCCTATGAAGATAGGTTGAGGGACTTGGGAATGTTCAGCCTGGAGAAAAGGAGGTTGAGAGGGGACATGATAGCCCTCTTTAAGTATTTGAAAGGTTGTCACTTGGAGGAGGGCAAGATGCTGTTTCTGCTGGCTGCAGAGGAGAGGACACGCAGTAATGGGTTTAAACTTCAAGTACAACGATATAGGCTTGATATCAGGAAAAAGTTTTTCACAGTCAGAGTAGTTCAGCAGTGGAATAGGCTGCCTAAGGAGGTGGTGAGCTCCCCCTCACTGGCAGTCTTCAAGCAAAGGTTGGATACACACTTTTCTTGGATGCTTTAGGGTGCTTAGGGCTGATCCTGCGTTGAGCAGGGGGTTGAACTAGATGGCCTGTATGGCCCCTTCCAACTCTATGATTCTATGATTCTATGACTGTTTAAAGATCGCCTCAAAAGCCAGCAAGAGGTTTTTTTCTTCTCAATTAAACACAGGTGAGGTCTTTGTGATATCATCTCAGTAGGTCTTCTGTGTCTCTCTGGAGTTTGGCGCCTTTTCTTACTTTTAGTCTGTTAAAGATCGCCCCATAAGCCAGTAGGAGGATTTTTTTCTTCTCAATTAAACACAGGTGAGGACTTTGTGATGTCATGTCAGTAGGCATCCATGGTCTCTGGCCATTTTATGTATTTTAAACTGTTTAAAGATCGCCTCAAAAGCCAATAAGACTTTTTTTTCCTGTCAAGGCAACACAGGTGAGCTCTTTAGAATGTCATCTCAGAATGTGATGTCATGTCAGGAGGTCTCTAGTGTTTCTCTGGAGTTTAGCCCCCTTTCTGACTCCTAGACTGTTTAAGGATCGCTTCAAAAGCCACACAACTGAGAGCACGTGGAGATAACTACTGGGGAGAGTTGCTGCTGACCAGGTGAGGCTATTGTCCTGACTGGGTGAGGTGATTGCTGGGAAATTGTTGGGAGGATTAAAAAAGGCTGCTCCTCGCCAGAGGCAGAGCTCAGACAATGAGAGCACGTGGAGAGAGCTACTGGGGAGAGTTGCTGCTGACAGGGTGAGGCTATTGTGCTGAGTGGGTGACGTGATTGCTGGATAATTTTTGGGAGGATTCAAAAGGGCTGCTCCTCGCCAGAGGTGTGAAGGGCGAGAGACAAAGGGCTCTTGGCCTGTGGCTCTTTGCCTGGGGTTGTTGGCCGAGCAATTAGAATCAGTAGATTATATTTCCCTAGTACTTGCACTGCCTAGACATTACAATGGACCTCCAAGACACTCATCCCATCATCTGCAGTGAGTGTGACATGATTGACTTCCTCCCAGAAGACAAGTTGGACTACAGCTGCCCCAAGTGTAAGCTGGTAAGACTTTTGGAGGAAAGGATTAGGGGATTAGAAAACAGAATTATTACTCTGACCCAAAGTAAGAAAGGGGAGGAGTTCATAGACCAGTGCCCTGCAACTCGGAATAAAGAGAATACAACCAGTCCTGAAGAGGAAAAGGAGATTGACCACACTAGGGAGCCTCTGCAGACAGTTTGGAAAAAGACTCAACGGCGAAGAGCGAGACAGTTCTCAGGGCCTTTAGAGCTGCAGAATAGATTTCAGGCCCTTGCAGAGGAGGTGCAAGGGTCAACGAGGGAAGAGGTCCCAAAACAAACTCTAAGGGAAGAGGCCACGGGGACAGAAGGAAATGGAGTTGAGAAGGAAAAAAAAAGGAGAGTACTGGTAATTGGAGACTCCCTGCTAAGAGGAATGGATCGCCATGTGGCTGGGCCCGACCCCCTAACCCGAGAGGTGTTGCTTGCCAGGGGTGAAAATTAAAAATGTTTCAGAACGGGTGCCCAAACTCCTCAAATCTACGGATCGCTACCCATTTGTGATGGTCCATGTGGGAACGAATGACATGTCCCTGAATACCATTGCTCCTATCTAAAAAGACTATCAAGATCTGGGGAGGAAGCTCAAGCAAATGGGGGCACAAGTGGTATTCTCTTCAATCTTGCCTGTCAAGGGAAGAGGAATGCGTCGGGAGAGGAAGATACTGGAGGTGAATCACTGGCTGCGTAGTTGGTGCCGGCAGGAGAGATTTGGTTTCTGGGACCATGGGATAGGCTTTCTTGAGGAAGGCCTACTAGCACCTGATGGACTGCACTTATCGAAACTGGGGAAGAATGTGTTTGGCAGGAACCTGGGGAGATTCATCAGGAGAGCTTTAAACTAAAGCCACAAGGGGAAGGAGACGATCAACATAGGGAGTGTATGGAAGGAAAACGATCGGAGGCAGCTCAACCGGCAAGGCCAGCTCATAGGGAACCAAAAGTAAAAGGATTCAGATGTCTTTATACTAACGCCCGAAGCATGGGCAATAAAAAGGAAGAGCTGGAACTTCTCATGCTGATGGAAAGATATGATCTAGTAGGCATCACAGAAACTTGGTGGAATGATTCTCATGACTGGAATGTAATGGTGGATGGATATGAACTGTTCAGAAAAAACAGAATAGATCGAAGAGGTGGAGGAGTGGCACTGTATGTGAGGAAAGGGCTTACCTGTCAGGAAATTCTAGTGAAGGAGAGCATATCTACAGTGGAAAGCATCTGGGTGAAAATAAGCGAGGGGAAAACAAACAGTGTGGTGGTTGGTGTCTGCTTACCGACCGCCTGACCAACAAGAGGATGTGGATGCTGCACTTTGTGAGCAGCTTGAGAAAATATCCAAGTGGCAGGACTTTGTCATCATGGGTGACAAAATGTCCCAGATGTGTGCTGGGAAACAAACTCTGCGAAGCGTCCTCAGTCATGCAACTTTCTGACCTGCCTGGCTGACAATTTCATTTATCAAATGGTAGATGAACCCACAAGAGGTTCAGCCATACTGGACTTAACACTGACCAACAGGCAAGAGTTGGTGGATGAGGTGAAGGAGGTGGGGACCCTAGGGGGAAGTGACCATGTCCTCATAGAATGCCTTTTGAGATGGGGAGCCAAGGAAGCTTGTAGCCAGATGCGGATGTTGGATTTTCGTAGGGCAAACTTTAATAAACTCAGGGACATGATGAGTGTCATACCATGGATGAGAATGCTGGAAGGGAAGGGAGCATGTGAAGGGTGGGCGCTACTCAAACAAGAGCTATTGCATGCTCAATCAATGACTATCCCAGAAAGACGAAAACACTGCAGGAGCTCTAAGAAGCCTATTTGGATGAACAGAGAACTTCAAGAGGAACTAAGAAAAAAAAGGAAAATGTTCAGGAAATGGAGGGAAGGACAGAGCTCTAAACAAGAGTACCTACAGGTTACTAGGCACTGTAGATCAATCATCAGAAAGGCCAAAGCTGAGAGTGAGCTACGATTGGCCAGGGAAGCCCATTGTAACAAGAAAAGATTTTTCAGTTATGTGAGGAGCAAATGTAAAGTAAAGGAGGCAATAGGCCCACTGTTGGGTGCAGATGGACATACTCTTAACGGAAGATGCAGAGAAAGCAGAAAGGCTTAGTGCCTATTTTACATCTGTTTTTTCCCACAGGTCAAAGTGTTTAGGCACATCTAGAGATGGCAGTAGCCAAACAATAGTGTCTGGGTGGCAGGTTAACATGGATAGAGAGGTTGTCGAGAGGCATTTAGCTGCACTGGATGAGTTCAAATCCCCTGGTCCGGATGAAATGCACCCGAGAGTGCTCAAAGAACTTTCCAGAGAACTTGCACAGCCCTTGTCCATCATCTTCGGAACCTCTTTAAGAACTGGAGGTGTCCCGGAGGACTAGAAGAGAGCAAACGTTATTCCGATCTTCAAAAAAGGGAGGAAGGATGACCCGGGAAACTACAGACCAGTGAGTCTGACCTCTGTTGTGGGGAAGATAATGGAGTAGATATTAAAGGGAGCAATCTGCAAACATCTGGAGGACAATTTGGTGATCCAAGGAAGTCAGCATGGATTTGTCTCCAACAGGTCCTGCCAGACCAACCTGGTTTCCTTTTCTGACCAAGTAACAGGTTTGCTGGATCGGGGAAATTCGGTTGATGTCATTTACTTGGATTTTAGTAAAGCTTTTGACAAGGTTCCCCATGATGTTCTGATGGATAAGTTGAAGGACTGCAATCTGGATTTTCAGATAGTTAGGTGGATAGGGAATTGGTTAGAGAACCGCACTCAAAGTTGTTGTCAATGGTGTTTCATCAGACTGGAGAGCGGTGAGTAGCGGGGTGCCTCAGGGCTCGGTGCTCGGCCCGGTACTTTTTAAAATATATTTATTAATGTTCTAGATGAGGGGTAGAGGGACTATTCATCAAGTTTGCAGATGACACCAAATTGGGAAATACTCCGGAAGATAGAGACAGAGTTCAACGAGATCTGAACACAATAGAAAAATGGGCAAATGAGAACAAGATGCAATTTAATAAAGATAAGTGTAAAGTTCTGCATTTGGGTCAGAAAAGCATCCCTACTGGATGGGGGATACACTTCTAGGTAACACTGTGTGTGAACGAGACCTTGGGGTACTTGTGGATTGTAAACTACCATGAGCAGTCAGTGTGATGCAGCGGTAAAAAAGGCAAATGCCATTTTGGGCTGTATCAACAGGGGCATCACATCAAAATCACAAGATGTCATAGTCCCATTGTATATGGCACTGGTCAGACCACACCTGGAGTACTGTGTGCAGTTCTGGAGGCCTCACTTCAAGAAGGACGTAGATAAAATTGAAAGGGTACAGAGGAGAGCGACGAAGATGATCTGGGGCCAAGGGACCAAGCCCTATGAAAATAGGTTGAGGGACTTGGGAATGTTCAGCCTGGAGAAAAGGAGGTTGAGAGGGGACATGATAGCCCTCTTTAAGTAATTGAAAGGTTGTCACTTGGAGGAGGGCAGGATGCTGTTTCTGTTGGCTGCAGAGGAGAGGACACGCAGTAATGGGTTTAAACTTCAAGTACAACGATATAGGCTAGATATCAGGAAAAGAATTTTCACAGTCAGAGTAGTTCAGCAGTGGAATAGGCTGCCTAAGGAAGTGGTGAGCTCCCCCTCACTGGCAGTCTTCAAGCAAAGGTTGGATACACACTTTTCTTGGATGCTTTAGGATGCTTAGGGCTGATCCTGCGTTGAGCAGGGGGTTTGACTAGATGGCCTGTATGGCCCCTTCCGATTCTATGATTCTATGATTCAATTATACACAGGTGAGCTCTTTGTGATGTCATGTTAGGAGGTCTATAGTGTCTCTCTGGAGTTTGGCCCCTTTTCTGACTTTTAGTCTGTTTAACGATCTCACCGAAAGCCAGTAAGAGGTTTTTTTCCTGTCAACGCAACACAGGTGAGCTCTTTGTGATGTCATCTCAGTAGGTCTCCAGTGTCTCTCTGTTTTATGATTTATGGCCAGCAGCCACTGTCGGTGTGCTCAGTGCCAGTCCCAGTGGTGCCTAATCGAAGGAGGAATCTGCCCTCTCTAGGGCCACATCTAGCCCACTGATGGAGAGAGAGCCCCAGCGGCTGATTTATGGCCAGCAGCCACCTCAGGTGTGCTCAGTGCCAGTCCCAGTGGTGCCTAATCGAAGGAGGAATCTGCCCTCTCTAGGGCCTCTCGTAGCCCACCGATGAAGGAGACAGAAGAAGTTCGGCATCGGCCTGTTTATCATTCGCATTTAGAGGCGATTTGTCTCCTTGATGCCAGCAGGCACCATTTCCTTGATGTCGAGATCTGCTGCTGCTGGCTGATTCCCAAGGGCTGCCTGGCACTGAGAGTCCTTGATCACGTAAGTCATGACTCCATGTGATGATAAATGTCATAATTTGGTGCCAAGAGGTGCTGTGTTGACACACAACTCACCAGTTTGTCAGCTCTCTGACAATGAGACCCTGAGCATGCTTGCCTCCATAGTATTGCCACCAAGCGCTGCTGCCAAGCATCAGCACCAATCGTCGTTGCCCAGCAGTGCCACTGAGCATCACTGCCAAATGTCACCACAGACTGTGGGGAAATCCAAGGGACAGGCAATGGTGTTCTCCCCTTGTCCCCCGACTTTGAGCGTCAGCTCTGCAAGTAAGCTCTGCCCACATTCCCAACACCCAAGAAAGATTGGGAAAGAGATTGGACATGTGGTCCTAGGCTATATAGATGCCATGACCTGCCGATCAGATCTACCAACCAATCCCGCCCACTCAAAGGCAGCTGTGCACCCCTCAAAACAGAGGGTAAGGGGATGCTAGGAATGGAAATTCTACTTAATCCCCAGGGAATCCGCAGCCTCAGCATTGGAGGTCCTTTGTATATTTTCTGGAAACGTACACTATTGTTCCCATGTTTGGGAAACAGTGATAATAATAATAATAATCTTGTTTTTGTATTTGTATATTTATGATGCAGAGCACTTGGTGTAGCCTCCGTTTGACATCCACCATTCCTGATCGATGAAGTGGCAGCCATCCTTAGAGACAGTGTTGCTGTATACCTGTGTATTTGTGTATAAATGTAAATAGATATATATAGATGCTGATATATATATATGTATGTGTGTGTGTGTGCGTGTATCCATCCTTCCGAGGTTGGTAAAATGAGTACCCAGCTTGCTGTGCGGTAAAACAGTAATGACTAGGGAAGGGAATGGCAAACCACCCTGTGTTGTCTGCTGGGGGAACGCTGGATGGCATCACCCCAGGGGTCAGACAAGACTCGGTGCTTGCACAGGGAATACCTTTATGTATATAATAGTCCTAAAGAGTGTAGGTGAAACACCTATCCTGTATGTTGGATGACATACTAAGCACAGAGAGATTGAGGAGTTCATATGTCATGATCAAGAGTCTCCCTCATTTGTCAAGAAGCTTATGGTCTGCCATAATCACTCTTAAGGGCACTGGCTTCTTACATCCATTCCTGCATTTCTACATTTTTATTATGTTTATAATGTGTTGCTGTTTGGTCTAGTGTCTGCAACTTGGTTATTCCCAACTTATATTGCAATTATAGTGGCTCACATCAGGCTATATCGTTGCTATGTGTATCCCTATTTCAGTGACTGGATGGTCAGGCAGGTTCCCTTTTGTATTTTGAATCCAGTCTTCAGTGAGCCTTGGGCATGCTGTCCAGGTTGTGGGTCTGCATCATCTGTGCTCATTCCCCATTGAAATGTGGCATTTATGGATCTATTCCACAATGTTTTTCCGTTGAAAGGACTATTGAGGCTATCCCTCTGGAAAACAGATTTCCACCCCCTGGGGGGGGCGAGGGGGAAAAAACAAAAAAACAAAAACAAAAAAGTAGAATCTTTAAGGAACACCTTCGGTTGAAACTCACTATTCCCTTGACTCTCCTGAGGGCTCTGATATAGTGATCTTCCACTTTCTCCTCACAGTGACCATGTGAGGTAGGATAAGCTGAGAAAGAGTCACTCTGCAAATTTCCATTCAATTAAACACAGGCGAGCTCTTTCTGATGTAATGTCAGTAGGTACCCAGTGTCTCTGGCCCTTTTCTGACTTTTAGTCTGTTTAAAGATCACCCGTAAAGCCAGTAAGAGGTTTTTTTTCCTATCAAGGCAACACCAATGAGCTCTTTGTGATGTCAACTCAGTAGGTCTCCAGTGTCTCTCTGTAGTTTAGCCCCTTTTTCTGACTCGTAGACTGTTCAAGTATTGCCCCAAAAGCCAGTAAGCAGACTTTTTCCTGTCAAGGCAACGCAGGTGAGCTCTTTGTGACGTCATGTCAGGAGGTATCCAGTGTCTCTGGCCCTTTTATGAATTTTAGACTGTTTAAAGATCGCCTCAAAAGCCAGTAAAAGATTTTTTCCTTCTCAATAAAACACAGGTGAGGTCTTTGTGATGTCATGCCAGTAGGTATCCAGTGTCTCTGGCCCTTTTCTGTCTTTTAGTCTGTTTAAAGATCCCCCCAAAAGCCAGCAAGAGGTTTTTTCCTTCTCAGTTATACACAGGTGAGCTCTTTGTGATGTCATGTCAGGAGGTATCCAGTGTCTCTGGACCTTTTATGAATTTTAGACTGTTTAAAGATCGCCCCAAAAGCCAGTTAGAGGTTTTTTTCTTCTCAAGGCAACACTGGTGAGCTCTTTGTGATGTCATGTCAGGAGGTCCCTAGTGTCTCTCTGGAGTTTGGTCCCATTTCTGACTCTTAGACTGTTTAATGATCGCCCCCTAAAGACAGTAAGAGGTTTTTTCTTCTCAATTAAACACAGGTGAGGTCTTTGTGATGTCATGTCAGTAGGCATCCAGTGTCTCTGGCCCTTTTCTGACTTTTAGTCTGTTTAAAGATCCCCCCAAAAACTGTTCTTCCTCCCCTCGATTTCTGAGGTGATTTGGCAGCAAGGCTGAGGCACTGTCTTCTGTCAGAACAGAGGTGAAGGACACAGCTTTTCATTTGGGGCTATTTCACCCCCACTTTATTGTCTCTTTTAAAAATATTTATTTATTTTAATTACTTATTTAAACAAGGCCCCTGATATTTAAAACAGTGGCCCATAATATCAGAATTCTGAGTCATTCGCCTCCCTTCTGAATCTGAGGTGAAATTTCTCTTCAGCTGGCTGAACAGTCAGAGGCGGCAGAAAAAGAACTGAGGGGAGAGTGCTGACCCCTCCCGTATCTTGGGACTTTGGGCGGGAAAGTCACCCTCTGTAGGGGAGGGGGGAGCACTCTTGGGAGCTTCTGGAATTTTATATGTATAAAGCTTGCGAGTTCCTCTCCGTGGCAGGCCTGCGATTCCGCAGAACCTATGTGGGACTGCACAGAAACCACAAAGATGAACATGTATTCTTTTTTCACACGTTCACAAGGACACAGGTTTATGTATGCGCAGCAACATGTATGGCACACTTAAAAAAAAAACAAACAGGTTCCAGGCCAGAAACGGGGATGGGGAAGCGGCTGCAAGTGAGAGCCAGTTTGGTGTAGTGGTTAGGAGTGCGGACTTCTAATCTGGCATGCCAGGTTCGAATCTGTGCTCCCCCACATGCAGCCAGCTGGGTGACCTTGGGCTCGCCACGGCACTGAGAAAGCTGTTCTGACTGAGCAGGAATATCAGGGCTCTCTCAGCCTCACCCACCTCACAGGGTGTCTGTTGTGGGGAGAGGAATGGGAAGGCGACTGTAAGCCGCTTTGAGCCTCCTTCGGGTAGAGAAAAGCGGCATAGAAGAACCAGCTCTTCTTCTTTTTCTTCTTCTTCTACCTCCTCACGGGCTTGCCTCTGGTTGCTCCCTGATGAGAAACACAATTAGGAGTGGCAAATGGGGAGGGAAATCTTGCCAAAATTCATGCCAGCCCCTGCACAGCCTTGAGTTGCTGACCACACTGTGTGAAAGCTGCACTAAAATTCCCAGCTGTTGCCGGCAGGGCCTCTCCAGGCCTGCAGTTGTTCCCTCTGCCTGCATTGCAGGTTCTCTGCCACTGAGCCACTGTCCACCTCTCTGTCTAGAGGCTGATGTGGAGATTTACCTTGGAGCAGAAAGTGTGACATGGCGCTAAAGAAGGCTAATGCAGTCCTGGGATGTACCGACAGAGGCCTCACATCAAAATCACAAGATGTCATAGTCCTGCTATATAACGATAGATTCAAATGAGTAGCCATGTTGGTCTGCTATATAACGTATAGGTCAGACCGTACCTGGAGTCCTGTGTGCAGTTTGAGAGACTTCACTTAAAAAAAAAAAAAAACTTCACACTCACTCTACAGTGAGTGTGACATGATTGCCTTCCTCCCAGAAGACAAGATGGACTACAGCTGCCCCAAGTGTAAGCTGGTAAGACTTTTGGAGGAAAAGATTAGGGGATTAGAAAACAGAATTATTACTCTGACCCAAAGTATGAAAGGGGAGGAGTTCATAGTCCAGAGCTCTGCAACTTGGAATAAAGAGAATACAACCAGTCCTGAAGAGGATAAGGAGATTGACCACAATAGGGAGCCTCTGCAGGCAGTTCGGAAAAAGTCTGAACGGCGAAGGGCGAGACAGTTCTCAGGGCCTTTGGAGCTCCAGAATAGATTTCAGGCCCTTGCAGAGGAGGTGCAAGGGTCAGCAAGGGAAGAGGTCCCAAAACAAACTAAGACAAAGGGAAGAGGCCACGGGGACAGAAGGAAATGGAGTTGAGAAGAGAAAAAAAAGGAGAGTACTGGTAATTGGAGACTCCCTGCTAAGAGGAATGGATCGCCATGTGGCTGGGCCCGACCCCTTAACCCGAGAGGTGTGTTGCTTACCAGGGGCGAAAATTAAAGATGTTTCAGGACGGCTGCCCAAACTCCTCAAATCTACGGATCGCTACCCATTTGTGATGGTCCATGTGGGAACGAATGACATGTCCCTGAATACCATTGCTCCTATTAAAAAAGACTATCAAGATCTGGGGAGGAAGCTCAAGCAAATGGGGGCACAAGTGGTATTCTCTTCAATCTTGCCTGTCAAGGGAAGAGGAATGCGTCGGGAGAGGAAGATAATGGAGGTGAATCACTGGCTGCGTAGTTGGTGCTGGCAGGAGAGATTTGGTTTCTGGGACCATGGGATAGGCTTTCTTGAGGAAGGCCTACTAGCACCTGATGGACTGCACTTATCGAAACTGGGGAAGAATGTGTTTGGCAGGAACCTGGGGAGATTCATCAGGAGAGCTTTAAACTAAAGCCACAAGGGGAAGGAGACGATCAACATAGGGAGTGTATGGAATGAAAACGATCGGAGGCAGCCCAACCGGCAAGGCCAGCTCATAGGGAACCAAAAGTAAAAGGATTCAGATGTCTTTATACTAACGCCCGAAGCATGGGCAATAAAAAGGAAGAGCTGGAACTTCTCATGCTGATGGAAAGGTATGATCTAGTAGGCATCACAGAAACTTGGTGGAATGATTCTCATGACTGGAATGTAATGGTGGATGGATATGAACTGTTCAGAAAAAACAGAATAGATCGAAGAGGTGGAGGAGTGGCACTGTATGTGAGGAAAGGGCTTACCTGTCAGGAAATTCTAGTGAAGGAGAGCATATCTACAGTGGAAAGCATCTGGGTGAAAATAAACGAGGGGAAAACAAACAGTGTGGTGGTTGGTGTCTGCTACCGACCGCCTGACCAACGAGAGGATGTGGATGCTGCACTTTGTGAGCAGCTTGAGAAAATATCCAAGCGGCAGGACCTTGTCATCATGGGTGACTTCAATTTCCCAGATGTGTGCTGGGAAACAAACTCTGCGAAGCGTCCTCAGTCATGCAACTTTCTGACCTGCCTGGCTGACAATTTCATTTATCAAATGGTAGATGAACCCACAAGAGGTTCAGCCATACTGGACTTAACACTGACCAACAGGCAAGAGTTGGTGGATGAGGTGAAGGAGGTGGGGACCCTAGGGGGAAGTGACCATGTCCTCATAGAATGCCTTTTGAGATGGGGAGCCAAGGAAGCTTGTAGCCAGACGCGGATGTTGGATTTTCGTAGGGCAAACTTTAATAAACTCAGAGACATGATGAGTGTCATACCATGGATGAGAATGCTGGAAGGGAAGGGAGCATGTGAAGGGTGGGCGCTACTCAAACAAGAGCTATTGCATGCTCAATCAATGACTATCCCAGAAAGACAAAAACACTGCAGGAGCTCTAAGAAGCCTATTTGGATGAACAGAGAACTTCAAGAGGAACTAAGAAAGAAAAGGAAAATGTTCAGGAAATGGAGGGAAGGACAGAGCTCTAAACAAGAGTACCTACAGGTTACTAGGCACTGTAGATCAATCATCAGAAAGGCCAAAGCTGAGAGTGAGCTAAGATTGGCCAGGGAAGCCCATTGTAACAAGAAAAGATTTTTCAGTTATGTGAGGAGCAAACGTAAAGTAAAGGAGGCAATAGGCCCACTGTTGGGAGCGGATGGACAAACTCTTAACGGAAGATGCAGAGAAAGCAGAAAGGCTTAGTGCCTATTTTACATCTGTTTTTTCCCACAGGTCAAAGTGTTTAGGTACATCTAGAGATGGCCGTAGCCAAAGGATAGTGTCTGGGTGGCAGGTTAACATGGATAGAGAGGTTGTCAAGAGGCATTTAGCTGCACTGGATGAGTTCAAATCCCCTGGTCCGGATGAAATGCACCCGAGAGTACTCAAAGAACTTTCCAGAGAACTTGCACAGCCCTTGTCCATCATCTTCGGAACCTCTTTAAGAACTGGAGGTGTCCCGGAGGACTAGAAGAGAGCAAACGTTATTCCGATCTTCAAAAAAGGGAGGAAGGATGACCCGGGAAACTACAGACCAGTGAGTCTGACCTCTGTTGTGGGGAAGATAATGGAGCAGATATTAAAGGGAGCGATCTACAAACATCTGGAGGACAATTTGGTGATCCAAGGAAGTCAGCATGGATTTGTCTCCAACAGGTCCTGCCAAACCAACCTAGTTTCCTTTTTTGACCAAGTAATAGGTTTGCTGGATCGGGGAAATTCGGTTGATGTCATTTACTTGGATTTTAGTAAATCTTTTGACAAGGTTCCCCATGATATTCTGATGGATAAGTTGAAGGACTGCAATCTGGATTTTCAGATAGGTGGATAGGGAATTCGTTAGAGAACCGCACTCAAAGAGTGGAGAAAAGGAGGTTGAGAGGGGACATGATAGCCCTCTTTAAATATTTGAAAGGTTGTCACTTGGAGGGCCATCAAGAAACTCCAGGGTTTCATAAAACACGGGTTGAGAAAGCCTGGCTTAGATTGTGGATTCCCCTCCCCTTAATGGGCCATGAAAAATTATCTTGCCTTGGTGGGCTTTCTCCCCAGCCCTTCCAGAGCCCCAGCCTCTGGCCAGACTCATCCCACCCTTTCAAAACCCACAGGGAGAGTTTCTGATCCAGATTTAATTCTCAAAGGGTCCAATTAGGAAAACCATGACGGGGGGATGTCATTCTGCTTCCACAAAACCCAACCTTTAGGGAGGGAGCCTGAAGATCCGCCCGATATCAGTGAAGAAAAAGAAGAACTGCCACATGGAATCCAACAGTTTGGGCAAAGTTGCCTCCAGAACTCTAACTTTCAATCGTTTTTGTCAAACTTCTCTGTCGCCCTCGTGAGCACAATGAAGGGGAGGAAAAAATGCTGGAGCCGCTAAGCTGAAGCCAGTCGGCATGGAGGGCATCTCTGCTCAACACCAGGACCTGTTTTCAAGGGCTGGATTCCACCATGAACAATAGATAATAGAGGAAAGGATACCCCTGATCACGGGCAGCGTGTTTTCCCTTCAACCCTAAATCAGCACAACCTCCCTATGCAAACTGGTTTTCATATTGATTGACTCCTGCCAGCCGCCTCTGGAACACCATGCATTGGCCTGGAAGTGTCTTCATTTCTGTGCTCATCGTGCTACGGTTGGCACGTGGTTTTCCTTTCTCGGCCCAGCTGGCATTTAAACAGATTCCCGAATCCGCAGTACTTACAGGTGCGCACTAGGGTGTTCTTTGTCCCCCGGGAATTTAAAGTGGTTCGTTCCTGGGGAGAGTTTCTAAAGAAAGAAAGAAAGAAAGAAAGAAAGAAAGAAAGAAAGAAAGAAAGAAAGAAAGAAAGAAAGAAAGAAAGAAAGAAAGAAAGAAAGAAAGAAAGAAAGAAAGAAAGAAAGAAAGAAAGAAAGAAAGAAAGAAAGAAAGAAAGAAAGAAAGAAAGAAATTGAGCCTGCATTTTGATCTGAAAAAGAATCAGACTGTGTTTTTTGGGTTTTTTTAAAAGCTCTTTGCAAGATCAGTGCACACACTCTGTGTTGATTTCTCTCACTCCTTTTAAATGATATCTGTCAGCTGAAGAGGAGGATGGCATTAAGAAGCCGCTTGGCAGATAAACCGTGAAAACAGCAGCATTTTTGCCACAACACTCTGTAGCCATCCGTTTGCTGTAATTCTGACAGCAGCTCTGTAAGTGGGTTTGGTTATCTCTGTGTGGGAAGCCCCGAGACCATCGAGGGAGCAGAGACATTTCTATTCCAGCCTTCCTGCAAGGAAAGGAGATCAGGGAGGGACCTGCAGCTCTCGCTTTCTTCCTTTTTCTTTAAAAGAATAATTTTTCTTTCTTCAGAAAGATTCTTGAATCCTATTACAGAACAGCTGTTGTAAAAAAATTAACATTTTAAAATACGTATCTTGTTCATTTACATCATCCTATCACACTCCACGTGCTGCACTTTTTCTAAAGTTTACATTTTCCCCCCACCAGTTTCATGTAGTGGTTAAGAGTGTTGGCTTCTAATCCGGAGAGCTGAGTTTGATTCCCCGCTCCTCCACATGCAGCCGACAGGGTGACCTTTGGCTTGCCACAGCGGTTGTCACATAACAGTTCAGTCAGAGCTCTCTCAGCCCTACCTCCCTCACAGGGTGCCTGCTGTGGGTAGAGGAAGGGAAGGCAGCTGTAAGCCACTTTGAGACTCCTTCAGGTAGTGAAAAGTGGGGTATAAAAATCAACTCTTTTTCTATTTCTTTGTACCTCAGTTTTTCTAATCAATATGATTTACTATTGGACTCAATTTCCTTCTGAAGCCTGATAGTGATTTGCTGTACCACAGATATAGGAGTTTTGCCTCTGTTCCATATCCTATCAATTTGTTTGGCCAGTTCATAAGAGCAGGTGAAGATTCTTTATTGTAATGGGTTTAAACTTCAAGTACAACGATATAGGCTAGATGTCAGGAAAAACATTTTCACAGTCAGAGTAGTTCAGCAGTGGAATAGGCTGCCTAAGGAGGTGGTGAGCTCCCCATCACTGGCAGTCTTCAAGCAAAGGCTTAGGGCTGATCCTGCGTTGAGCAGGGGGTTGGACTAGATGGCCTCTATGGCCCCTTCCAACTCTATGATTCTATGATTCTTTTTTCCACCTTGTTGCACACGATTCTAGCAGCTGTTGCCATATACTTAACTCTCCCTACATTTTAATACCATCTGGTGCCATATTCAATAGCATGCATTTCGCTTTCCTTTCCACCTTGTATCCTCAGAACAATCCTGCAAGATAGCTTCAGCTGAGAGGGACTAGCCTCTCCCAGGCCAAGGCACCAAAGAAGCCTGAGTAGCTTCAGCAAGGTGGGCGTATTTGGTCTTCCACACATGCTCTGAGGTCAGGTGGACACAGCCATCCCTCAGAAATCAACCTTAGACTTCAGCCAAAGGGGAGAGCTGGACCAAGAAGAGAAAACACAAAGTCCATGGACAAAATAGAGAGGGTTCAGAGGAGAGTGTTGAGGATGATCCGGGGCCTTGGGACCAAGTCTTCTGAGGGAAGGCTGAGGGACTTGGGAATGTTCAGCCATGGAATGGGCTGCCTAAGGAGGTGGTCTTCCAGTAGCGGCTGGGCAGGTATTTTTCATGGATGCTTTAGGCTGATGGAAGATCTATGGTCTATGATTCTAAGAGTTGGTCTATGATTCTATGATTCTCAATCTTTCCCAACTTGTGAGCAAGCTAGCAGGATCATTATCAGGTGATGGTGCTTGGCAACAAGGCCATGCTTCATTATCTTTAACCGCTCCTAGCGGAGCGGATTAAATAAAGCAGTAAGGGCCCCGAGGGCGGGCTCTGTCCGGGATGAAGAAGGGTGCTGACAGGCCCCTTCCCCCAAACTGACAATCGGAGGGCTTCGCGCCTGCCGATTGGGCCCTCCGATTGTCAGTCCGGCGGCAATGGGTCCCCTGTTTGGCTGCATGCAGCTGCCCGCCAGCAATACCTGCCTCGCCTCAGAGAGAACAGATCACCGCCTCGCAGCGTGCCCAGGACGGGCCAGTGGCACCGGCTGTGGTGCTGACGCCGCCTCCAGCCGCCTGCTTAACACCTCGCCCCTGGCCCGCGCAGCCGGCAGTGGGCCGCCATGCAACCCACTGCTAGAGAACATGGCCGCGGCGGCCGCGGCGGCAGCAGCACTGCCCGCACCGTTCGTGCACAGACCTGCTCGGCCGCCACCCCACGTCGCCCGGCAGCCCGCCCGCCGCAGGCTGCGCCACTGCCGACCACCTCGACGCCACAGGCCCAGGTAAGCCGCGCCGCTCAGGGGGAGCACAGCACGAGCCAACTCTGGCTCACACGCCACCCCACGCTCACCCTCGGGTCCGGCCCCTGGCCCACCACACCTGGACAGCCGGCCCATGAGACTCCTGAGCCCCGCTAGCGCCCGCTGTATTTCGAGTACAGCGGGCTTATTGACTAGTTGACATCTATAAATCCAATAAATAATAGATTACCAATAAATTAATAATTGCACTGTCCTTATTAATAAATGAAAGCACCATCATTTAAAGTGTTTCACGGCGCTGACAAGACTTTTGCAGAGAAGCCAAAACAGCTGTAGGATGTGCCTGTTTTAGCTGGTGTGTTTGAGGGGCTCAAATGCCTTGAGCCCAGGCCTGGGAGCAGCCTCACCTTCCTCTTTCCTTGGACCGGTCTCCGCCTGGTCCCTGTTGCCTGACTGGTGGAAGGAATGAGGGGGGTGGGCTTTGGTGGTGGTGGGCTCTGCAGGATGGGAAAATAGGGAGGACTGGCACTTTCCCGGGACTCTCGTGCCTCCAGGATCACGACTGCTCTCTCCACCAGGTCTCCAAGCCTACTGTCTTCCTGTGTTGTCACGTCCTTCTGGACAAATGAGGAAACACACAGCAAACATCCCCCCTTCAAACACCAGCAGAGAACCACCCACCGATCTGTGTGGGCCCACAGGAGTCCCTGTCCCTGTCTCCCCCCACCACCCTTGATTCCAGCGGGGAGACTTGGGCCTCTGGGCCAGAGGGCTCTCTTTCTACAGAAGGCACAACACAAATATCAGTCAGGCAAGATCTGCAGACGCCGGGAGAGGATGTCGCATGGAGCTCGGCCTGCATGGGAAAGCTCAATTCAGATCCATTTGAACTCGGGTCTTCTATATATATCTGTAGAGCCTCCTGTGGCACAGAGTGTTAAGGCAGCAGTCATGCTGTCTGAAGCTCTGCCCATGAGGCTGGGAGTTCAATCCCAGCAGCCGGCTCAAGGCTGACTCAGCCTTCCTTCCTTCCGAGGTCGGTAAAAGGAGTCCCCAGCTTGCTGCTGGGGGGTAAATGGTGATGACTGGGGAAGGCACTGGCAAACCACCCCGTATTGAGTCTGCCAGGAAAACGCTGGAGGGCGTCACCCCAAGGGTCACACATGACCCGGTGCTTGCACAGGGGATACCTTTACCTTATATATTTGTATTGTGAACATGGGACACCTCAGCTCTGCTGCAGCCTCACAAAAGGTTTTATTGAGCTCTCTGGCTGAGCCTTTTGCAGTCGGCCTTTCATCATATCTTACTCTGCTCCAAACTTCGCTTACAGGAGCCTGGCAGGGCCAAAACTCTGAGACCTGCAAAGCAGCCACGTGGCCCCCTAGAGGCTACCTGTAGACATTACAACATTCTCCCCTCTTGAGTTTCCACCGAACTCCCAAGCCAAAATACAGGGACCCTAGATGAGTGCACAGAACATGGACAACTTTATGCAGCATAATCCCTTTGGTGAGGGGGAGCACATCTCCGATGTGGAGAACGATGTACTGGTGGCTCCACAAGGGGTGGTGTTTTCGGTGCCCTGCAACCTGCGTCCAGTTCAAAGGACACCTTCCTATTGTTTGCCTTCAAGGTAATGCAAATAGGATCCACCTGAGGAATTTTTGTCCCAGTCATATGATAAATTGTATATAGGACCTCCTCATCCACACTTGCATGGTCAGACGAGGGTCCCTCCTCTGGATCCTGCAGCCGTGACCGTGGGGCTTGTGACAGGGCCTTCTGCCTCACCACCTCATGGCTGCTTCCAACCTGTTTTGGCCTCTGGTCGCCGTCTCCTTCCCCATACATTGCACGCTGCACCTCAAAATAAGGGCAGGTGACTTGAGCAGCACCAGACGGCTTGTTCTGGGAAACACACCGATTGCATTTGGCACACAGAGCTTTTGTCCTGGACCGGCACTCCAGGCCAGTGCTGTGGTGGACAAGGGCTCGCCTCCACATGGCCACCTCTTCAAATACCTCCCTGTTTCGGTGGGAGGATTTAAAGGCGCCTTAGATCCTCTCCTCCCAGAAGATGGCCGTGAGGTCGTGGATCTCCACATCCCTCCAAGTGGGTCCTCTGACAGTGCCTAGGAGAGCCAGTGTGCTTTAGTGGTTAGGAGTGCAGACTTCTAATCTGGCGAGCCGGGCTTGATTTTGCATTCCCCACATGCAACCAGCTGGGTGACCTTGGGCTCGCCACGGCACTGATAAAGCTGTTCTGACCAAGCAGTGATATCAGGGCTCTCTCCGGCTCACCTCCCTCCCTCACAGGGTGTCTGTTGTGGGGAGAGGAAAGGGAAGGTGACTGTAAGCCACTTTGAGCCTCCTTTGGGTAGGGAAAACTTCAACAACTCAATTGGCTCCCAATTGAATTCCGGATCAGGCTTAAGGTTTTGGTTCTTACTTTCAAAGCCATACGCGGTCTGGGCCCAGTGTACCTGAGAGAGTCTCTCCGCCTACACCCCCAAAAGAGCATTATGCTCCGCCACTGCCAACTGGCTGGTGATCCCTGGCCCCAAACAAGCATGTCGGTCCTCAACGAGGGCCAGAGCTTGTTCCATCCTGGCCCCCACCTGGTGGCATGAGCTCCCTGAAGAGACCGGGGCCCTGCCTGAACTCCCGCAGCCCCGCAGGGCCTGCAAAAGGGAGCTCCTCCACCAGGCATTTGCCTGAGACCGACCACCAGACCCCCCCACCTCTGACTTTCCCTCCACGGCCTGAAGCAGCCTGACCTCTCTAGGGAGTTTAGCTTGTTATGTTGTTATTGTTGGGATCGCTGAAGTTGTTGTTTAGAACCTCTGTTGGGTTGTTATTGTTGTATATTGACTATGTTGTATGTTGACTCGTTCCATGTATCCCCTATGATGTTGTATGGAAACCACCCTGAGCCATATGCAAGGGCGGTATAGAAATCAAATTTTAAAAAATGGCATATAAGAACGAACTCTTCTTCTTTTAAAAAAATGGAGATAGAAGGAGCAGGGCAGACACCTATGTACTGTGACTAGTCCATGTGGATTAGGGCAGGAGGATATTTCGGTGTCTGTGGCCTAATTCAGACAAGAAGGGAAATTATGTTGAAGGCAGAACAGGGAGGAATTGGCTGCCATGTAATCTCCCCCTAAGAAGAGTCTCCAGTCTGATTTTCCGTTCACATATCTGAAGATATGGCTCTGGAATAATGTGACCATATGTCCCCCTCCCCCCATCCCAGCTGAAAGGCGTTTTAGAAGGAAAAAACCCTGTTTGTATTCTTTGTCTCTTTGCTCTGGCTGGAGGTTGGCAACCCCTGGTGTCTCCAAGCTGTTCAGGCCTTAGGTTTTTCCCGACCTCCAGGCATAGCATTTGCACAGCCAGCTGGGAAAAGGGCGGGATTCCCTCAAGGGCCAATGAATATGCTCCTTGGAGCAGCAGGATCTTCGGGAAGCGAGGGGAAGCGGTTGCTGCGGGTTTCGGATCCCTTTGGATCTTGTGTCTCTTTCCCGAGCAGGGGGATCCCTGGGAGACTGTGCACCCAACCAGCGGCTTGGCAGGCCGACTTCCCCTGCCTCTGAAGGCCTCTTTTTCTCTCCACAAAAAGCCCCAAACGCTTTTGCCTTCTCTCCTCCGGAGGAGTCCAGCATCTGCCATTTTGGGCTGGTCCTTCCTGATCATTCCCCTGCTCTGAGGGCTCCTTTGGGCAGTGGGGAGCCCGGAGTTATAGGCAGGGCCCCGAAGGGAACACAGCAGCTCTGCCCATCTCCAGGCCAATCCCCTCCCAGGTGGACACGGTTCATCCAGCCAGGGCCAAAGGAACGGGCCCCCTGTTTGCGGACGGACGGTCCAGGCAAGGTCAGGCAAGCGCTCCAAGGTGACTCCGGCCCTGAGGACGAGGAACTCTCCGACAGACGGGAAGACGGGAAGATTTTGCCCATCCCACGCAGGACAAGCACCCTCCGGGACATTATCTCAAAGCCCAGATTTAAGCTGGAGGCCAAACGGGCCGCCCTTCTGGGACTGGGGGAGGTGGGTCCACCACTCTTGGTCATCACGTGGCCTGGGGATTGGAGGACTTGGTGGACGGCCGATCTTCTGGAGGGCTAAAGGGAGGAAAAGAAGCTGGGGAGCGGATTCCTGACCCTCTCGGCCTCCTTGCGGCCACTGACAGGAGGGGTGTCTGAGGGCTGGGCTGGGTTCAGCACCAGGAGGCTATGCAGAAGGTCCCCGATTCCGTCCCTGGCCTCTCTGCTTTCAAGGATCTCTGTTCTTGGGAGAAACGTTTCTCTTTCCGTGACCCAGGAGAACCAATGGCAGGAACTGGTCTGACTGTGCAGAAGCAATCCCAGAGGCTAATCTGGTTCTGCAGTGGGTATTTGGTGGCCGGTCGGGTGCGACTTGCATGCCGAAGGCCCCCAGCTCAATCTCCACCTCAAGAAATCCAATGAAGCAGTGAACAGCTACAGTGAATTGACATGATGCTCAGCTAAAGCTAAGAGTCAGGCCAGGCACGTGACTCTAAAAAGCACAATGGATTTCGGGGAGGTCCCCTCATTCACTGGTGGGGCACAGAAGCTTCCGTTCAGGTGACCTCCCCCAAAAGACCCTCCGACCCAGACCCCAGCAAGCTGCTGCCAGCCAGAGGAGAGGAGACTACAGGATTGCACACTCTGACAGCGCATGGGGCAGAGGTCTATGGGGGCTCCTCCTGGCAGCCAGTTTGCCCTTTCGGCCATCCTGCGCTTGGGATGATCCGCCCCTGCTCTTCCGCAAGGATTCCCTGTGACATTTGTTCCTAGGACCTCCACTTCCTCGGAAAAGGACCGCTGTGTTCCTGGGTGTTCCTCCACATTGTCCTTGGCCACTTCTGTTTTGTCTCAGTTCTCAGCCAGCCCTCTCTGGAGCCCAGCAAGGTCTGGCTGCCCCCCGGAGGGCCTTTTCCTTGGAGTCTTCCCTCCTTCCCTCTGGCCCATTCACCTCAGTGTGCTGTTACCCAGATTGCTGGGGAATTATGAATATAGCAAGAGGCTGGGTAACGCAGGATCTTTACTACCAATTTCCCTGGAAGAAACCTTTCTTAAATGAAGAAGACAATTAAGCTTACACTCAGGGGATTTATTTGGGGAAAATATCAGTGTACATTCAAAACACACACATAAGCAAAAACATGCATACACTAAGTTCTACAGGGGGGGCAAGTTCCACTAAGTTCTACAGGGGGACAATATACTGCACCTTTCTTGGATCCAAGCAGCCCAGACACAGGATTGACGACATCAGGGGGTGGACAGGATGCCGGATGTGGACAACAACAACACACACACACTGGGGTGTGTGCAAGGCTTGATATAGTGTTTGAAATTCCTGGGCCACCCCCAGGGACTGCCCACTAGGAGGTACGTGACTGATGATTGGTCTCTGATATTATGAGTACCTGATAGGTGGGTTTGAACTGTGAGGTAACTAGAGTGGGAGGTGTGAAGAGCCTTGCATCATGGGAGAGCCACTAAAACCCACTTCTTGCTCTCAAGCAGGACTTGGAGCTAGGCTTCCCCAACCCGCTTGCAGTGCGCCTGTGTGTGTGTGTGTGTCAACCTGCATGCCGGATTCTGCGCCTCGCCCCCCCCCCCCCAGTGCTGGCTGCTTTGGCGGCTGAATCGCACAACCCTAGACTTGGCTCAGGTGTGCCAGTCTGCGGGGGAGAGGTGACTGCCCACATCACAATACGGCTACGTGGGGATTTGAACCTGGGTCTCCCCAAACTTAAAAAAAAGAACAAAGAAAAGGGGAAAGCTGGTTGGTGGTTGGTTCTGCTAACCCCCGTGGCCAGGTGTAGGCAGGCCTATGTCCCATCAGCAAATCTGTCCCCTAACCAAGGTTTTGGCCACTTAGGGGCATAGCCTGGAGGGAGAGTGACCACACTCTCTCCAAAGCAAGGCTCCTGACACAGCAGCCAAGGCAAATGCAGCCAGGAGCAGGCAGGGCACACCTGAGCAGGAGGGGGGTCCTTCATAATACTCCCTCACCCACAAAGCTAAGAGTCGTTTTTTATACTCCACTTTTCACTGAAGTCTCAAAGAAGCTTACAATTGCCTTCCCTTCCTCTCCCCACAACAGACACCCTGTGAGGTGGGGCTGAGAGAACTCTGAGAGAACTGCTCTTCAAGATCAACTCTAAGAGAACTGTGACCAAGGGCACTCAGGTGGCTGCACGTGGAGGAGCAGTGAATTGCTTGCCAGATTAGAAGTCACACTGGCAGAACCTTTTTATTATTATTATTATTATTATTATTATTATATTTATTATATTTATTATATTTATTATATTTATTTCCCACCACTCCCTTGCGGCTTGTGGCGGGTCACAGAATCCCCATTAAAACCCCATTAAAAATAATAGCATTACCAATATTACCGGCATGGCAGAAAACGGCAACTCAACTTCCCCCCCTCCCACTACTAGCGGGTGGAGAGGAGGTCCTGATGATGTTTACTTCGGGTCCGAATCCCGAGTCCCGGGGGGGGGCTAGATCTATATTATCGGCCCCGGCCTCAACCATAAACCTTTCTTTCTCTAAGGCAGGGTTACCAGCCCAGGACAAGGTGAAAATACCAATATTAGGATCCCATCAGTGAAAACAACCCATAATTCTCTTGGTCCATTACTTACATCAGATGGTTTCAGAGGGCAGTCCTACCGGCCTACAGCTGGATGCAAAAAAAAAAAAAAAGCTGGATGCATGTCCTGGAGAACCTCCAAGACTAACACTATTTGGCGGGTGTCCAATTTTGAGAATCAGATACCAATTAATAGGGCTATAACTCCCGAAACCTTACACCCAAGAATCATGTTTGTCCCTAAGATAGATTTGAATCTAGTTGTGCACGCTTCAAAGTTTGTGCTGCAAGCCTCAGGACATGTATTCTCCAGTTTCACCACTGAGGCCTTCTGACTGCTAATTGGGTTGAGCTTTCCCTTCTCTCTCCCCTGCTCTCTGTGTTGTCTCCTCACAGATGGTAGTCTCCACCGAAGATCTCCTCTGCCTCTCATCTTGACTCCAAACCAACAAACACCAGCCCAGCTCCTCTTAGGAACTTGTTAAATGGCTACAAAGACAAACCACAGTTGTGAATCTGACAGCCTGAGCACTTCCCAGATGCTCCTGCACAGCCCAAGGAGGAGCATTCACCCCACCAGACATACCAGGAGGGAGGGAAATGGGGCTGAGCCCTGCTGCCCCCATATTCTACAGCCAGTCTTATTCAGGCAACCTGGGTAACAATTATGTTCATAAGAACAACATTCAAGTGCAGCAGCACCTTACAGAGCCACCCATAAGCTATCATGTTCAAAGCCACAGCACCCAAATGTTGTGCAGCTGCTACAGACTAATACAGCGACTCACCTGAAATGCTTTCGCCAGTAGTGCCACCTAAAGGCATAGGGGGAAACAATGAGAAAATCCTAACGCCAGAGTATTAAATAGACTAACTAGGACATTTCCACACCCATTGAATGTTTGCCAACAGAAGTCGCGATATTCCGGCCCCTCCATGTGACGTCACCCACATCCAGCATCTGGGCAGAGACCGGCTCACTCCATCCTCTGTTTTAAAGTGCGAGTTTGGGAATCACAACAACTGATGGACAGCCAAAGTTACCAACAAGATAGTTTTAGAGAGGAGCAAAACAACTTTGTCATCAGAAGGCAAGATATCACGGCTAAAGCTCACTTACTTTGGACACATCGTGCGATCAGACTCCTTAGAAAAATCCTTAATCCTCGGCATGGTCAGAATAAAAGAATATTTCCCCGAAGTTGTAACACAAAGCATGCCTCTCCAAAATCCCTCCTCCACCAAAGTCAGAAACAAGATTAATTTTTAAAAGACTCATGATCCCATAAGGGTTGGCGTTCAGAAAGCATTGTGCATCTATGATTTTTCGCACAGGCATTGCAACGGAGAAGTATGATTAAAAAAAAAAATTAGCGGGTATCGCGGGACCTTTAAAACATGGAGAGAGGATTTCGTTGCCTGGATTAATTGACAGGCAGAAGCGTGACGCATATAAGGCGCATTGCTCTCTTCGCCATTTCCAGATGCGGAGGGTAAGACATGTGAAAAGAAGGCAGACAAGTGTGAGACAGTTGAAGAGGGGCTGGGAGGTATGATAAAATTTAGCGCTTTGCCATACAGCTGGCCTAACGCTATTTTTGCTGATGTGTGGAAATTGCCCTGGAATCCTCAGCTAAATTTCCTCAGCAAAGTAAACAGATTACTTCTTACCACAAAGAGGAGATGTTTCACATCAGATTAAACACTGTATTGGCCCATGTCGGAATGTATTAGACAATGCTTACACCTCTATCCTCCTTATGATTCCCTGTGTTTTATCTTCAAATCTTGATTGGGTGCATTTTACATTGGACTGAAATGGCCTATGGCCGTTCAATAAATTGAATGCTGAATACTGTATTGACGACAACCACTTCAAAATCAAATGGCAGCTGGTACAGAAATGTGTCACTTGAATTTTGAATTTAAAAGGATAAAATAATAAGTAACAGAATAATAAAATAGGATAAAAATAACAAAACAGGGTAAAATAAATGAATAAAAATCAAACAACACTGAATGCTTTGTTCCTGGTCACTAATATTAACAAACTAGGGGCAAAGCCTGTTGCAGCCAGGAATGCAGTGGGCACTAGCCCCCCTTCCCTGCCCTGGGCAGGACAGCTGAGCCCCCCTCCCCGCGGCTCCCCAAAGGGCCTTTTCGGGGGGGGGGGGAAGCTGGCAGGGATCCTGTACCTCCCTGCGTCGCCCTAGGCAGCCCTGCCCTGACATGGCCACGGTCTGAGCTGTTCAAAATGGTGGGATGAGCCCCTGGAACAGATCCTGGCCCTGGCAGAGCCAAAACAGTTCCTCGGGGGCCTGAAAACGGGAACTCTTCCGCCAGGCTTTTGGTTGGGACCAGTGAAATCATGACCACCCATGGGATCCCTCCATATTTGTAAGACGCCCCAGACTGTATTCTAGCTACAGAAAAACTAAATGCCCTCTATGACTGGGACTGCTGGTTGCAGGTATTCTTGCTCATTTTGTCTTAATTGCTTTTCATTTTTAACTTTTAATTAATTGTTTTAACTTATTATATGCTATGGAATATTGGTGTACATCTCCCTGAGCGAGCTTGCTGGGAGGGCGGCACAGAAGTTAAATTAATAAATAAAAATCAATAAAGGCATTCAAAGTAAAACCCAAAAGTGCCCTTAACAAACCAGGGCATCAGAACCAGGCAATGTAACAACAGGGCCTCTTTAGCAAGGATCTTGGGGTGGGGGTGGTGGCAAAACCTGCTTATTTGACCAAATTTATCTCATGCCTATTTTCAACTGCATTAAATGGACCTTAACGATTTCCAAAGAACTCATCACCCAGCCCTTGGAGGAGGAGGCGAGAGGAATGTGGGGACTGGCCTTCAGAGACCATCTCACCACCAACACAAACCAGAGGCCCCACACTGAAAGGTCCTTAGAATTTGCTACAAATTGGGCAAATCCCTTTCAGCCTCTCTTTGAATCTAGGTCAGGTTTGAGCGGAGGAAGGGGTGGGGCTTGCACCCAGCCACCCAAAAGCCCTGGGGGCGGGGGTGGGGAGGCAAGCTGGAAACATTCAGCGATACCCTGATATTCCCCACCTGCATGGAGGGGCTCCGACAGGGACCTCCCAGCACAGGAGCCCTTTACTCAGAAATAGGGACCATTTGCCAGGGACCAGACCAGACCATCAGTCTCCCTCAGGGCAGGGCGGGGGTGTCGCCTCCGATGGGCAGTGGTTGTCCAGAGTTTCAGGCTGAGGCCTTTCCCATCCCCCATTGCCCGATACAAGAACTGGAGAGGTCCAAGAGGGAACCTGGGCCCTTCTTCATGCCAAGAAAATGCTACTCTCAAATAAAAAAGCTCTGGATACTTTCCACCAGGGATATAGTTACCGTATATACTCGCATATAAGCCGACACGCATATAACCCGAGACACCGAATATCCCCCCAAAAAATGAAAATTTATTGACTCGCATATAAGCCGAGAGTGGTGTTTCTGTAGTGGCTTTTTCTCCTTTCCTCCCCTCACGCCTCCCGTTTTGAGCCGGATTTTCCCCCCTTTTCTTCCCACCTTCCTCCTCCCTCTTTCCCTCTGAAGAGTCTTGCCTTTTGATATGCAATCCTGTTCTGCTTCCCCTCCCTTCCCATGCCTTCCTCTAGGGAAATGTCTTCCTGCTGCTCTCTGCTCAGAGGGCTTGGAGTCAGAAACAGACTAGTCAGAAAAGGGGCCAAACTCCAAAGAGACACTAGAGACCTCCTGACATGACATCACAAATACCTCATCTGTGATTAATTGAGAAGAAAAAAACCTCTTACTGGCTTTTAGGGAGATCCTTAAACAGACTAAACGTCAGAAAAGGGCCAGAGACACTGCATATCTACTGACATGACATAACAAAGACCTCACCTGTGTTTGAGAAGAAAAAAACCTCTTATTGGCTTTTGGGGCGATCTTTAAACAGACTAAAAGTAAGAAAACGACCACAGACACTGGATACCTACTGACATGACAGCACAACGACCTCACCTGTGTTTCATTGAGAAGATAAAAACCTCTTACTGGCTTTTGGGGCGGTCTTTAAACAGACTAAAAGACAGACAAGGGCCAGAGACGCTGGAGACCTAGCAAGATGACATCACAAAGACCTCATCTGTGTTTAACTGAGAAGAAAAAAACCTCTTACTGTCTTTTGAGGCAATCCTTAAACAGTCTAGGAGACAGAAAAGGGAACAAACTACAGAGAGAAACTGGAGAACTTGTAAGATGACATCACAAAGAGCTCACCTGTGTTCCCTTGATAAGAAAAAAACCTCTTACTGTCTTTTGGGGCGATCTTTAAACAGTATAAAATTCATAAAAGGGCCAGAGACACTGGATGCCTTCTTACATGACATCACAAATACCTCATCTGTGTTTAATTGAGAAGAAACAAACCTCTTATTGGCTTATGGAGCGATCTTTAACAGACTAAAAGTAAGAAAAGGGGCCAAACTCCAGAGAGACACAGAAGACCTACTGAGATGACATCACAAAGACCTCATCTGTGTTTAATTGAGAAGATAAAAACCTCTTACTGGCTTTTGAGGCGATATTTAAACAGTCTAGGAGTCAGAAACGGGACCAAACTCCAGAGAGACACTAGAGACCTCCTGACATGACATCGCAAAGAGCTCACCTGTGTATAATTAAGAAAAAAACCTCTTACTTGCTTTTGGGGCGGTCTTTAAACAGACTAAAAGTCAGACAAGGGACAGAGACGGTGGACACCTAGCAACATTACATCACAAAGACCTAATCTGTGTTTAATTGAGAAGAAAAAAAACCTCTTAATGTCTTTTGAGGCGATCCTTAAACAGTCTAGGAGTCAGAAAACGGGCCAAACTACAGAGAGAAACTGGATAACTTCTGAGATGACATCACAAAGAGCTTACCTGTGTTGCCTTGACAGGAAAAAAACGTCTTATTGGCTTTTGGGGCGATCTTTAAAGAGTCTAAAATTCATAAAAGGGCCAAAGACACTGGATGCCTACTGACATGACATCACAAAGACCTCATCTGTGTTTAATTGAGAAGACAAAAACCTCTTACTGACTTTTGGGGCGATCTTTAAACAGACTAAAAGTTAGAAAAGGGACAGAGACACTGGATGCCTATTGACATGACATCACAAAGACCTCACCTGTCTATAATTGAGAAGAAAAAAACCTCTTACTGGCTTATGGGGCGATCTTTAACAGACTAAAATTAAGAAAACGGGCCAAACTCCAGAGTGACAGAAGAAGAAAAAACCCTTACTGGCTTTCGGGGTGATCTCTAAACAAACTGTCAGAAAATGGGCAAAACTCCAGAAAGACACTGGAGACCTGCTGACATGACATCACAAAGACCTCACCTGTGTTTAATTGAGAAGAAAAAAACCTCTTACTGTCTTTTGAGGCGATCTTTAAACGGACTAAAAGTAAGAAAAGGGCCAGAGACACTAGATACCTACTGACATGACATCACAAAGACCTCACCTGTGTTTAATTGAGAAGAAAAAAACCTCTTGCTGTCTTTTGAGGCGATCCTTAAACAGTCTAGGAGTCAGAAAAGGGGCCAAACTACAGAGAGAAACTGGAGAACTTCTGAGATGACATCACAAAGAGCTTACCTGTGTTGCCTTGACAGGAAAAAAAGTATTGGCTTTTGGGGCGATCTTTAAACAGTCTAAAATTCATAAAAGGGTCAGAGACACTGGATGCCTACTGACATGATATCACAAAGACCTCATCTGTGTTTAATTGAGAAGAAAAAAACCTCTTACTGGATTTTGGGGCGATCTTTAAACAGACTCAAAGTAAGAAAAGGGCCAGAGACACTGGATACCTATTGACATGACATCACAACGACCTCACCTGTGTTTTACTGAGAAGATAAAAAACTCTTACTGGCTTTTGGGGGGATCTTTAAACAGACTAAAAGTCAGAAAAGGGCCAGAGACACTGGACACCTAGCAACATAACAAAGACACTGTCACCTGTGTTTAATTGAGAAGAAAAAAAGCTCTTACTGGCTTTCGGGGCGATCTTCAACAGACTAAAAGTAAGAAAAGGGGCCAAACTGCAGAAAGACACTAGGGACCTCCTGAGATGACATCACAAAGTTCTCATCTGTGTTGCCTTGACAAGAAAACAACCTCTTACTGGGTTTTGTGGCTATCTTTAACAGACTAAAAGTAAGAAAAGGGGCCAAACTCCAGAGAGACACTGGAGACCTACTGACATGACATCACAAAGAGCTCACACCTGTGTTGCCTTGACAGTAAAAAAAACTTCTTACTGGCTTTTGGGGGGATCCTTGAACAGCCTAGGAGTCAAAAAGAGGGCCAAACTCCAGAGAGACACTGGAGACCTACTGACATGACATCACAAAGAGCTCACCTCTGTATAACTGAGAAGACAAAAACCTCTTACTGGCTTTTGGGGCGATCTTTAAACAGTCTAAAATTCGTAAAAGGGCCAGAGACACTGGATACCTACTGACAAGAACAAGAAGAAGAAGAGTTGGTTCTTATATGCCGCTTTTCCCTACCCGAAGGAAGCCCAAAGCAGCTTACAGTCTCCTTCCCATTCCTCTCCCCAAACTGACATCCTGTGGGGAGGGTGAGGCTGAGAGAGCCCTGATATTGCTGCCCGGTCAGAGTAGTTTTATCAGTGCCGTGGCGAGCCCAAGGTCACCCCGCTGGTTTCATGTGGGGGAGCGCAGAATCGAACCTGGCATGCCAGATTAGAAGTCCGCACTCCTAACCACTACACCAAACTGGCTCTCAGTGACATCACAAAGACCTCACCTGTGTTTAATTGTCAAGGAAAAAACCTCTTACTGGCTTTGAGGCGATCCTTAAACAGTCTAGGAGTCAGAAAGGGGGCCAAACTCCAGAGAGACACTAGAGACCTACTGACATGACATCACAAAGAGCTCACCTGTGTTTAATAGAAAAGAAAAAAATGCTTACTGGCTTTTGAGGCGATACTTAAACAGTCTAGGAGTCATAAAAGGGCCAGAGACACTGGATGCCTACTGACATGACATCACAAAGACCTCACCTGTGTTTAATTGAGAAGAAAAAAAACTCTTACTGTCTTTTGAGGCGATCCTTAAACAGTCTAGGAGTCAGTAAAGGGGCCAAACTACAGAGAGACACTGGAGACATACTGAGATAACATCACAAAGAGCTCACCTGTGTTGCATTGACAGGAAAAAAAATCTTACTGGCTTTTGAGGCGATCTTTAAAGACTAGAGAATGAAGCTGGCTACGTTTGGTGCCGCTCTCAAGTAGTATAATTTTAAGTTCTATTTTGTGATCTGTTTTAAATTGTATTACATTGAATGACCGTATTATTTTGGACTTTTATGTATTGACTTCATACAACTTGGTCTGAAGGATTGTAATAAAGTTTGATTGATTGAGTGCTGAGAATGAAGCCGAAGACAAAGCCGCCTCCTGGAGTGAACCGGGATCTAGGTTTCTTGTCTCATTACCACTGCTGATTCTCCCTGCCTCTTACCCTAATGTGTATCACACCTAATTCTATCATTCATCTGCTGTCCAGTATTGAGGACTGATAGACTCATGTTCTAGCTGTATCTGAAGTAGTTTACAGTGACTCCCAAAAGCTTGTAACCTGACAACTTCTGTCAGATTCAACACTTTCACTACTGAACTTTTGCTCTTTTCTACTATATATACTTATCAAACACTAGTCAACAGTCCATTAGACTAATGGCCATTCCATGTATTACCCCAAAACGTTATATGTAAACCACCCTGAGCCGTATGGAAGGGCGGTATAAAAAGTTCAGAAAATAGATAGTATCATCTCCAGCTGATCTTTAATGGAACAAAATAAGGCATTCCTCCAGAAAGAACTTAAAAAAACACATTGAAGACTCTTGTGGAAGACACGGCACTCCATTGTGTAATACATGAGTGTAATGTATTTTTGCATGTTATCAGTTTGAAGAACTTTTTCCCAACAGGAGTCTTAAGAGTGCTGCTGTAATTCGAAAAGGATCCAGACCCACAAGGATGTGCTGATCACTTAAGCAGCGGCCACCCTTCTCCAGAGGAGTACAACTCTGGTGGCTGTGCTGAAATTCCCCAAGTTCTATTTTGATGTTTTGCAGGTGACTCCGTTGCAGAGCCGAAAGTGTGTCCTTGGGGGCTTCCCCCCAAATGCAGGGGTGATGGACAGGCCAGGTTCAGCCTCTCCCTAATAGCTTGTCAATGAGAGCTGATGGAATGTTTTTTGACTTGACATTCCCCACAATACTTTACAGAGCCAGTGGCCTATTTATATATATAAAAATTGCTTGGTAAGAGTATAAGGAATCAACCACTGAAGAAAAATTGTGAAAACAGAGTATATCTAGAAACCGTTTTGGTTGTTCCTTAAAAGAATTATTGACATATAAAATTTATTGTACCAATTGGCTTGGAAAGGTTCTGTTTTTCTCAGCTAAGGGTTAGCTGCAAAGCAGTTGGAGGCTTAGACACTGAGGTCCAAGAGGGGCATTGTACAAATTGATCAATACTTTTTAAGAGTGATTTAAAAAAATACAATCCCTCCTTTGCAAGGGCGTTTTTCAAAATCCCCAACAGATTACTGTTCTTGCTCTTCAGTGACTGTATCTTTACACTCCCGTGTAGCAAAATAGAGATTTTTTCCCCTTTTGGATAACTGGGTTTTGTTGGGTTTCCTGGTGGTCCACTGTCACCTGCTGCCCCCTTGAGCCTTCACAGAATCAGCCTCTCTGTCAGAGGGCTATCCAGCCTCTGTTCATGGCCCCCACCAAATCTCAGGGAATCTCCCTACCTAGAGTTTGCAACCAGTGCTCTTGGGCGACTATCACACACCACCACACAACAGCTCGGGGCCTGTGAGAGATTGACAACTTTTATTTCAGCGTGAGTTTATTTGTGGTGGCACTCTATGTGGTTCTCTTCTAGGGGAGATTGGAAGTCAGGCAATCATTAAAACAGAAGCAAATTAAAATATGTATATATTTCTGCTTAATTTTACTTTCCAGTCCGGGGATTACCAACCAGGGTGCCGGGGAATCTTGGGGTCACACAAGAGCTTCAGCAGAGTTACACGACCTTTCCCAGAAGTTGGTATGGCCACTGACATCCATAGATGTCACTGGAGCGCATTTCCCCTGTTGCTCTACAGGCCACAGTGGAAATGATAAATGATCAATTGCTCAATCGATCAGATGGCTCCTGCATTTTACTTCCGTGCCTCCTTCTCTGAAGGGGCGTGTCCCTACTTCTAGGGTTCCCTGAAGCCTGAAAAAGAGTTCAGGGGTTCTTCCAAGGTCAAAAGGTTGACCAACACTGCTCCAATCCCCAGCTTGCTTTAGTACATCGTACTGCAACCTTTCCCTCGTGGATCGCCCTTCCTTCACTTCACCCTCACAACTTACTCCACTGGGCACCCCAAACCCTCCTCCAGTGAGACAGATGCCCAGTATGGCTAGTGATTACACCACACTTGAAAAAAGGAGATTTGAGCCCGTCCTCCCCCAGCTCTGCACCAAGGCTGAAGTGGGTGGACGGTCTTCCCAACCCCAGCCGAGACAAAGATTAGCCAGGCATCGAGCCCTAATTGCCTCCAGTTCTAATTCCCACCCCATTCACAGACATACCTCCCTCATCTATGGGGCTCCCTAGCCAATCTTCATGACACATAGGGACACCACAGGGCACACCATAGATCGACCTGGAGAACTCCCCGAATTACACATCCAGACTACAAAGATCTGTTCCCCCGGAGAGAATGGCTGCTCCGGAGTGTGGCCTGGAGAGCGCTGGAGGTCTCTGTCCTCTGCAAGCTCCACCCTCTACAAATCTCCATGAGTTTCTCAGCCTGGGACTGGTGACCCTACCCCAAAACCGCCCACACCAGGTGTTCCATCCTTCTCCACAAATAACTACATGCCTAATATCCAACCAGTTTCATGCCAGCCCAGGATCCTATTTTGCCATTGCAGCTAACAGCCAGAGAGAGAGACAAAGAGAGAGACAGAGAGACAGAGACAGGGGGACACAGAGACAGAGACAAACAGAGAGAGAAAGAGACACAGAGACAGAGACAGAGTTAGCAATGACAAGTTGGCTAATCTTTCTGAACGTCAACCAGGTTGTTGCTCAAATTTTTGTGTGTTGCTTTCCCAGTGAACTGCCTGCTGTGAGGCGATCACAAATTCTAAGGGGAGTTGGTGCCACACGCAAACATTTGTGGCTACGCAAGGGTGTTTGCGATCCGACTGGTTCTCGAGGAGCGCTCGTTCCCTGAGAGATTTTGAACCATTCACCACACGTTCCAAACAAATAAAGAAACTTTATTACTTACTTTGAAATACTACATGCACTTATAGGGCAGAGGGGGGTGGGGAATCAAAACTCTTAAAACATTTTTAATAGGAAAGGCAGCAAATTGGAAAGGCCGCAAAGGATAACAGAGACAAATATTCTGGAAAAAGCACTTACAAAAATACATTGCACAAAGTCCTATTTCCCCCCTCCCTCCCTCCCTCCTTTTTTTTTTTTTGCTCTTTAAAAATAAGTTAGTCAATGAAGTTAGAGTTATTCAAAATAGCCCCCACCCTCTCAGCTCCCCAATTTAGATTTCTACAGACCTATCAGTATATTTATATATTTTATATCTTTAACCTACAGTATATGAAACGCCTGTACATATTTAGCAAATCCTCCACAGGCCGTTGGCTCTATCTCTAGCTTAACCTTAACTCAATAAATCTCTAGCTTAACTCCAGAGGTAACTTTTTAAAAAATAAATAAATATTTGAGGGCTTTTTGTCTATCTCGGCAAACCATATAGCCCCATTAGCCACAGGGATATAATTTAAGTTGGGATTTTCTATACTTATATACATATATAACGGGGGGGGGGGGGATTGTCCTAGCAGGTAAAACGTAGCCGCATTTACTCGGGAAGCCTCCCGTGCACACGGAAACGGTACAGGCAGGTGAATTCTGGATTTCCCCAGTTGGAAAGCACTTTTAATTCGACAATCCGGAACGCCTTGTCCACCACCTCCTACAAGACAGGAAAAGGCACAGCCTCGCTTACTTTTGGAAATGTTAAGGTTGTTGGCCACAGATGTATTTATTTATTATATTTATATGCCACCCTCCCCGGAGGCTCAGGGCGGTTTGCATGAAACGTAGAAATGATCCAGAACATGTAAATCACCATAACATTAATGCTAATAACTGATAATTGCAAACAATGCAAAAACAGTGTAATAGTGCAAACAGGTCCAGAGTGCACTGATGGAGTTCTGGGAGGGAGGGAGAAAGCAGGGGCCCTTCATTCGCTGTTGGTTATGCCTGGTCTCAACCAAATGCCTGGCGGAACAGCTCCCTTTTGCAGGCCCTGCGGAAGGGTTTTAGATCCGTCAGGGCCCTGATCTCCTCCGGGAGCTCATTCCAGCAGGTGGGGGCCAGGACAGAGAAAGCTCTGGCCCTGGTTGAGGCCAGGCGGGCTTCTTTAGGGCCAGGGACCATTAGCCGGTTGGTGGTGGTGGAGCGTAAAGCTCTTTGAGGGGCATAAGCAGGGAGGCAGTCCCTCAGGTACACTGCATACCCTTGCAATGTGCTGAAAACCCATCTCGACGGGAGAATCCAATGGAAATTTAAATTTAAATCATATTTGCATAGCCAGAATAAGCAGCATGTTCAATTGTTTTGTGACACTGAGATGGCCTTCTCCACTGGGACACATTGTGATCTTTATGCACACGGGTGCGGAAAGAGCGAGACCACAAAGACAAAACGGAGACTGAGAGAGAACCCAAGTGCCTCTGGCAACTGCATTTCCTAGCGAGGTCGACCTACCATAACTGGGAACATCTGTAATGCTTCTTCATCCTGATCATACACGTACTGTCCTAGCAGGACGCCTTCTTCGTCGTATTCATCCGCAAGGCCCTGCATGGCGAGGAGGAGCGGGGAATCAAGCCCGGATTCCCGGATTAGAAGCCTGTGCTCCTAACCGCAGCACCAAGCTGGCTGAACGAACCAAAACCCTCTGAATCACCGTTAGCTGCCATTCAACCTGAGCAAAAGCATCTCTCTTGGCTGCTGGTGACACTCACGTATACGGCAAATTCTTTTGGCGCACTGTCAATGTTTCCTTTGGGCGAAAGCGATTTCGGAATATGCTCCAGTGTGAAAACCATCGGAAGGACATCCATGGAGAGCCGGATCGCCAAATGCCCCTCCGATCCTTTAAACGCCCAGCAGTTTCCCGGGTAGACCTCAGGCTGAATGGATGGGGAGAGGGGGTTTAATACTGCTGTCGGACGCTCAGTAACAGAGAAAGCTCTGGGTCAGGCACACAGGTGGGGTAATGGCACACCTGACAGCATTTTGCCCTGTGAAAACTAACGCTTTGGCTACGAAGGACCTGCCGGCATACGGTGGCCTTTTGGGAACAAATCGTTCAAGACGTGTGAGGTGGTGATTCAAAAGCAGCCTCAAGCAGAGCGACTGGCAATGGCATCATCACCCAGAATATTTTTTTTCTCCTCTCTGGGACTTGAGAGGGATGGAAATTGCCTGGTCCAGTCCTGGCCCATCTGCGGAAACCGGCCCCCTCTAGAGCGGTTCTGAGCGGCCCTTCTGGCCCTTGTTCCTTGGGACGCCCACCCAACGGCTGCCTTTCCCTGCCGAGCCTGCCAGAGAGAGGGTCGGCCCGCAAATCGAACCCAGCGATCAATACGGCGGCTTCCGCTTGAATTACCTGAATCACCGCACGAGGAGACTGGGAGAAGTACCAAAGGGGGAACCCGAAAAGGCTGATGACTGCTGTTTGGGTATTGTAGGTCTCAGAGCAGCGGGTGCTGAGAATGCTACCACCTGGGGGAGACAAGGCAGGGGTCACGTCCCATGCCACTCACAGGACACATCACCAGAAACCCTTTGGGTGATTCAGCCTGCCAGAAGCTGCTGAGCCCTACATTACACGGACTCGGCTACTGGAAACCACCCCCGGGTCCCGCCTGCATTTTCGGGGATTGTTCAGACAAGCATGCCCGGTCACCCTCTTGTGGCGTCCTTCACGGAGCTGCCCTGCCTAGGAGGAACAGTGCAGTTTTGGGGGCCAATGCTCTGATCCTGCCACAGGGAGAGATGGAAGCGCGTTGGCCAACTCCTAACCGAGATCTGAGCGTGTGGCTTTCTGCACGCCAAAGCTCAGCACCTCCCCACTTGAACCAGAGACCCGCCCACATTATTGGTGCCCGAGGGGAGGCCTGGCTTAGCGCAACAATCCCTTATGGCCCTGCAGCTCCCGAATTTGGCGGCACCTGCTCTCTTATTTCTCCGAGGCGTGAGAACCCGAGAGCTACTCCGGCTAGCCCAGCCAGACATTAAAACGTTCGTGTTGGTTAGGTTTTGAAGCATTGAGCCTCTGAGAAAAGCTCTCCCCCCTCCCCACGGCAGTTCTCACCTGCAGACTCCAGTGCAAAGTCTGCCATCCCGATCTTGTCCTCTGAATTAAGCTTCAGGGCATTGTCCACAATCGTGTGTGCTTGCTGCAAAGGGGGGGGGGAGGGAAGAAACCAGGAGCTGGAGAAGCCGGAGGGACTCGTTCGCCTTTCCTTTCCCAAGTGGGCTGAGACTCCTACGGGGTCCACGGACTGCCAGCTGCCCCCATATCTCTTCCATCCTTCCTTCCTTCCTTCCTTCCTTCCTTCCTTCCTTCCTTCCTTCCTTCCTTCCTTCCTTCCCTCCCTCCCTCCCCCTCCCTCCCTCCCTCCCTCCCTTCCTTCCTTCCACCCCATTCAACCATCCCTCCATCCCTCCATCCACCCACCCACCCATTTCTTGGATTTATATCCAGCCTCTCACGACTTTTGTCGCCTCGAGGCAGCTAACAATTAAAACCACAACTATTTCCCCATAACCCCCCCCTTAAAACCCCAGCAATACACACAGAAACCCACCAGGTGGCGGAACTAACTGTCACCCCACATAATTTACTATCAGCATTGGTTGTGCTGTATTACAGAGATGCTCAGCCAAGGTGGGACCCCTGATCAAACTCTAGTCAACCCCCTCCTGCCCTCAGCCAGATGCCCGGCGGAAGAGGTCCGTCTTGCAGGCCCTGCGGAACTTAGACAGCTCCGTCAGGGCCCTTAACTCTTCCGGGAGATCGTTCTACCAGGCAGGGGCCAAGGCTGAAATCGCCCATACAGCAAAGGGCCCTGCAGGGGGCTTTTCCACAATCGTTCTGGCCCCCGACCCAAGCTTGCTTCGGCCAATCCTTAGCAGGCATCTCAGCCTTCAGGGCCGGCTTTTTCGGGAGGAATGGTTAGCACAGCCGTCCCTTGTCTTATGATTAGCCGAGCGCCAACATTAAACATTACGCTCGCGCTCTTGTAAGGCCAACAGTGACTCCCCACTCCCCCCGAGCAAGAAACCGCCGATCCTCTCCATGTACCTCCTCGGTCACTCCGGCCTCGTTCATGATGACCGTCACCAGCTCCGGCGGGGGCCGGGTGTTCATCTCGGTTATGTGGGAATTGACTCTCCGCATGATTCTCTGCTCCAAGTTGCGCAGCAGCATCTGCACGGTGCTCTTGCTGGCAAATTCCTAGTGAATTGAGAATTTAGTGAGCCAACAAAGCCGCAAAACAGAACATCGCAGGGGCCGTGAGCCCCTGGAAGGCTCTGCCTTTGCTGGAATAACTCTTTGCATTGAGGAGCAACACAGAGTCCAAGGCACAGTGACACAATCTCTCAGCCTAAATGCCAGATTGCCAAGCCACAGAAATTTGGACCTACCACACAAAGAGACGACCCTCAGTCTCCTGTGTGGGGACTGTTTGGTGCCTGACGGGAGCTTGAATTCTCTCTCTCTTTCTCTCTCTGCACAACAGGGGCAGGATGCCAATGGGGGGGGGGGAGCCCTCCTTGAGCTCCTCCCTGGTGGCTGTTAATTATAATCCAGGCTTTGCCAAAGGACAATTAAGGGAACATAAGGTTATGTGGGGGGGGGGAGGTAATTCAGAGCAACCTCTCCGCTGGACATACGGAGTCCCCCAGTAAGACTCTTGCAATGGGAATGGATCTTATTTCCGCTGGGGCCTCTTCCGACTTTGCCAGTTAAGCCAGAAGGAAACCCAGATTATGTACAATCCACCTCCCTTTGGCGTCCAGTGTGTTAGCGGAATGTTTCCACCTGGGATCTAGGCCACGGAAAAGCTGCTCGGGCTTTTCAAACCTGAAAACGGCGGTGCTGAGCATGGGGCCATGTCATCCAAGCGACCGGCTCTGCCCTGTGGGGCTGGCCAGGTTACCCCCAAGGTCGCCTGGCGAAATTCCTAGCCGAGAAAGGGTTCATAAACGCAGAACCGTCGGCGCTATGACGTGACTGCCTCAATCGGCCAAAGGAGTAGGAAAAAGCCTTCCCAGTGCTCCAAGATGTCTCCTGTTCCAAGGAACCTGTAAGTGCCATGCAGAGAAGCCATGCACTGGGTAGAAGATTCCCAGGGTGCGTCATGCCGGGGAGCAAAAGAGCACTGGCCTGGCTTTTGGAGCTCAGCATCATGTCCCCTAAAGCGCGCATGCCTTTGCATGCGCCACCGTGTGCCAAATGCAAGCTTTAAAGAGGCAGGCGGGCACTGGGAAGAAAGCCGTCATGCTCCTTTTTCACTGAGGGACCCCTGGTTTTGGAGCATGCTGAGGGCCGCAGCCACACTTACATCAGTCAGCCGGCTGAGAGCGTTCTCCATGGCCAGAATGCGGTCCATGTGATCCTCCAAAATACCTTCAAAGTCAGGCTTCGAAAGGAAGAGGAAAAGCCAATTTTTGTTACATTGACCCTGAGGCTGGAGTGGACCCCCCCCTCCCTGGACATCTTCTGCATTTCAACACCGATGTTAAAATGCCCCCCCTCCCAAGTCTTCCCCTACCCCAGGGAAGCCTCTCTCGACCAGAGGAGGCTTTTAGTTTGGAGACAAGCCCAACAAAAGACAAAGATGTTTCCCCCAACCCATTCTCAGGAGAACCTCCTGCCCCTTCAGCACAACCCATCTGTGGCCAGAATTTGGCGGGACCAAAAGAGTTGCTTGAGGAAGGAGGGTCTCTCCACACCCCTCCCCGCCCGGGCTCCAAGAGTGGGGGGCTGCTTTTTTGGGAGACACTGAGAGGTGTCCTGGGGGCACAGAAAGAGACCACCTGACAGGAACCTGGGCTGGGCTTGGGGGGGGGGCTATGCACCATCCCTTTAGTTAGGAGTGCAGCTCTAATGTGCCGTCTCCCACTGCTGGCCGAACGGATCCGTAACGGATCGTTTCGATCGCGGATGACAAAAGAATATCCTTGGCCAAGTCCCCCACGGCAAGAGGGAAATGCTTTCCGCTTTCCGCCCACACAGAGGGCCCTTCCCCAAGGATACGATCACGGCCCACTGCCCAGAGACGAACAGCAGTTCCCAATCACCTTCACGCTGGGTGTGGGATTTACGGGTTCTCGCAGGAGTTCGTTCACCACGTTCTGGAGCGTTGTCACCAATTCGTTTTTGTCGTTCAGCTGATCCTGAAAGTTCTGAAGGCGGTGGAGGATCCGGCCGTATTCCCCGTTGAGATTCTGAAACTTCTCCGTGAGGAGGGCCATTCTCTTCTCTAGATCGGCCATGCGATTTGAGTCAAAGGGTACGGTGGGTGGCTAAGACAGTGGGGAAAGGAAGAAAGGCCCAGATTTAGCCCCGTTACTCCCAGATGGCCACTGTAGGCTCTAGGCCTTCTCTGTGTAGCCAGTATGGCATTGTGGTTAAGAGCGATAGCTTCTAACCTGGGGGGCTGGGTTTGATTCCCCGCTCCTCCGCATGCAACCAGCTGGGTGACCTTGGGCTAGTCACAGCCCTGACAGGGCTGATCTCCCAGAACAGTCTTAGCAGAGCTCTCTCAGCTCCACCTGCCTCCCAGGGTGTTTGTTGTGGGGAAAAGAAGAGGAGGCAATTGTAAGATGCTTTGAGACTCCTTTGGGCAGTGAAAAGCGGGGTATAGAAAGCAATACTCCCCCCCCCCTTTATGCAAGGACACCCCAAAAAGCAGCTTACCTGGGCAAGACGAGCAGCATTGGGCAAATTCTGAATTGGTTCTGGGAACTTCACGGAAGAGTCCCAGCGGCAAGAGTTCAGGATTGTTGACAGATTGAGCACAGGCAGGAATGAAAGGAAAGCTTCGGAGCCCCAAAACCATAAACCTGAAGCAAGAATATTAAAAAAGAAAAACAGGGAGGGGAGAAATTATCTCGGCCAAAGCTGTATTTTAAAAACTTAAGTTCAACAAATAGCATTTGTTTGTATCTAGTCGCCCCTTGAGTCTGAACCTGTGTCCAAGAGGGTTACAGTCAGCTGGCCCCCTTGGAAATGAGATCTAAGAATTCCCGTCTTAATTTCGGGGCTGCGGGGAAGCTACATGGGTTTGTCGGGGTCAGGGCTGATCAAAATACCTCTGTCCCCCAAACTGGAGTAACCTTCCGATGACTCTGATACGGCAAAGGGCGCCGAACAGAACTAGTCAGGTCGTGGGGGTTGTAGGAATGCCATTTTTGAGCATGGAATCGAATTCCGGAGCCAGCCGGAAGCACTGGATGAGCCGTGAAATGTGAGGTCGTGCAGGTATAGATCAAAGGCACAGCTGATTGACAGTCCAGATTTGCAGCTCAGACGCACAATCCTATAAAAGTGCCCATCGCACATCGTAGTGGCCTCACGGGATGTCCTCCCCCCAGACAAGCCCCTTTCCTGGAGGCAGTAAACACAGGCAGCAGTGGAGGAGGCCTGGGTCAGCCGTTCACCCGAATAAAACAGGCCGCCTCAACCAGGAAGCTCCCTCGGCCCAGGCTGACGATGTGTTTCCTCTTACCTATCAGCAGGAACACAGGAATGAGGTACAAGACCATCTTGAACAGCTTTGGAAGGCATCTGGAAAAGAAAGGCAGGGCCTTCACTCCAAAGCCAGCCAGAGCACTCAGGTTACTCGGGAGAAGGAGATGGTTTGCCCGCTGCGAGATCCAGACGCCTCATTACAGCCACCATCCACCTCCCAAGTGTATCACGCTTCCACGGAGGTACTAGTGAGCCTGGCCCTCTGCAGCCGGCTCGGTGGACTCCCTGCTTGCTAGTGGGACCAGACCGCTTCCGAAGCCCAGGGCTCTAAAGGGTGCTCCGTGATTGACTGGCTGGCCTACAAGCCGGCTTCCGGAGCGCGGGAATCAAATACTTGCTAGCAAGTGTTTACCAACCTGGTCAGAATAAATACATTCAGCAAAGAGATCACAGTGACAAGTTGGTACCAGCCGGTCCCAAGCCACCAAATGATGCCAGAAATGGCCTTCCCTGGGAAAAGAAAGGAGACAAGGGAATCAACTGGGGACTTCAAGCGGAGTTGCTTCGGACAAGGGAATCAACTGGGGACTTCAAGCAGAGTTGCTTCGGACAGTCGTTTTCAAACTTTCGACCCTAAGGGAACTTTCCCACCTCTCCATCCTTGCCAAGGAAACTCAATGCAGCTCGGACAATTCCGGGGACCGTTCAAGAATGCCCACGTGACTGCTGGACCTCATTTTCTCCCACATGCTCCCAAAAGGCACTCTAGGCCAGTGGTCCCCAACCTGCGGGCTGCGGCCCGGTACCGGGCCGCGAAGGCCATGGCGCCGGGCCGCGGCTCCCTCTCCCCGCCCCCCCCCCCGCAGTAAAAAACGTCCCAGGCCGCAAGCTTGCGGCCTGGGAAGCTTCTTACTGCAGGAGGGCGGGGAGAGGGAATCAGGGCTGGCCGCGCCCATGCGGGTGCGGCCCGATGCGCGGGCGCGGCCCACGGGCGCAGCCCTCAGAAAGGTTGGGGACCACTGCTCTAGGCCACAGCTAAGACTGCTGCAGGGAACAATCCATAATGGTGGCTGGGTTTTTGAAGAAAGCTCATCTGCTGCTCTGGAGCTTTTCTCTGGAGGGAAAAGGCAAGCTTCTCTGGGAACAAAGTTTGAAAACCACTGGCTTACGGGGCAGATCGAGCACAAAGCAACGCCTTAGGACACATGTCTGTGAAGGAATGCTGGCCAATGGCAACAGACATGCAGCCTCAAAACAAAATGAAATGAGCAAATGAAAAAAAAAAAACAGCTTGTAATAATGTTGCGCTATAACGTTGTAATAACGTTGCGCTGTTCCGGATTAGCGGCATGCAAATCGATAGATAAATCTACAAACACAAATCATGCAGCAAGGAATTTAGTAAAGCGGCAGCTGGGGATTTGACAACAGCACACGAATCACGCGCTCTGAAGGGGCACACGCAAACTGTTACGCATTGCGCTGATGGGAACCCTAGCGACGAGAGACAGAGAGAGAACAAAGTAAGAGGCCCAAAGCTTACATGGCATTACGGGGAGGGAGTCCTCCCAATCTCCGGGAGCTGTCCCCTTGCTTTTGCCACTAGGCAATCCTGCCCCTCAAACACCGGAAGGAGCCTAGTTATATAACGTACGCGGTGTTATTAGAGAGTCTGACACGCAGAAACATCCCCACAAGACTTTAAGCATTCAGCAAAAGAAGGAGGAGGAGGAAGCACAAATTAATGAACAGGGGAGGGGGGGGAGCCTGAAGGTCGCTCCAAACGGAAACACATTTCCCACGCGACAAGCACTTCCGAGCCGGGTGAAAGTGGTGCATCCCGTTCTCACGCTTTTGGCTTTCTTCTTGAGGAAGTGGCCAAGCGTTTAGGACTTGGCAGGGCCAGGCAGGCAAGATTAACCGGTCAGGAGCCGTCCGACTGGCAGGATCAGCCTGCCGCAGGAGAACTGGGAGGAAGGCGGCTGTGCCTCTCCTGTTCCAGCAGAGGAATAGTAACAGGAAGGGCTGGGGACGGCCCGGAGGAAAGGGGAAGGCAGAGGATCCCCCCTAACCATCTGATTCCCTTAACAGGAGTGGTCTGCCCAGTGGAATTGGGGAGACATGCCTGCCGTGTGATCTCGGTCCAGGAGCGTGCTTCACCTCTCACAATTGCATCTGAAGAAGTGAGCAGTGACGCACAAAAGGTCGCGCTCTACCACAAATGTTAATTTTTACAGAACTACCGGGTTCTCTCTCTTCTCACAACTGTAGCGAGCATAAAAAGGAGCTCTGTGGAAGGAGGGTAAGATATATATATTTCCCCTGCTATTGGCCTGGCAGTCGACTGTCCCCTTCCCTCCACTGTCCTGGCCAGCTGTGCCAAAGGGTCCCACCGGCCCTTCACGGGGAGTGCTTTCCGTGCAGGGAATGAACGGCATCCTCAGAGCTCCCTGTTCATATTCCTCCAGGGCTCCCTGCGGCTGGAGACGCCAATCTGCCCTCGGAAGCAAGAAACGGCATGCAGAAAAACCCAACGGCACCAGGCAGAGACAGAGTCAGTAGTAACCTGGAGACACAACAGCCAACCACAGGAGGGACAGGACCTTCTTGGAGGCAAGCCATCCTGCCGTCCCCGTGCTCTGCAACGCGTACAGCAGTGGTCCCCAACCTGTGGGCCGCGAAGGCCATGGCGCCGGGCCACGGCTCCCTCTCCTCGCCCCCCCCACAGTAAAAAACTTCCCAGGCCGCAAGCTTGCGGCCCGGGAAGCTTCTTACTGCGGGAGGGCGGGGAGAGGGAATCAGGGCCAGGCCGCGCATCGCGCATGCGCGGCCCGTGCGGGCGCAGCCCGATGCGTGGGCGCGGCCGGTCCGTGCAGCCGCGGCCCAATGCCCTGCCGATCCCCAGCTTCGGAAAGGTTGGGGACCACTGGCGTACAGCATAAAGGAACCCAGGGTGACACAAAGGAAGAAGGGCGTCGAACACGGCCAGCAGGGCTGGCCATCAAAGCCAGCGAGATGTGGATTTCACAAGCATTTCTCGCTCTCTTTCTCTCTCCCGCACCTGCACATTCACACGGATCACTGGCGTAATAAGAAATGAAGAAGCGGGGATATTACAGAGAAAGGACTTCGCAATTCAGCAGGGCTCAGGAGTCGGGAGAGGTCTGTTAACATGATTTTTTCCAAGGGTTCAGAGAGGACACGCCAAGTGCCGGAGGAACCCTACCGCTAACTAGCGTCTCGTCTCCCGGCGATCACCCCTTTGCAATTCTCGGACGCACCAGGACGGGAAATCTGAGGTCAGTTTCTCAAGGACCCTCCACAGAATTATTTCAAGAAGGGCTTTAAGGCCCACCTCAAAGCGACAGCATCGTGGAGATGGCGGGAGAGGGGAAATGAGCCCAAGGAGAGATCTAGAGTTCAGGGTTTATGGTTTACTTCGCTTCCGGAGGAGTTCGGCTGCATCCGCGCCCCTTTCCTCTCCCCCTGCCCCTAAAAGCGGCACTTTGGGGGTAGAATCTCACCAAAGCTCCTTTCAGCAAGATCGGAAGTGGCTCGTGCTCACGTCAAGTTCAGAACAAACCGAAAACAGGATGATTAGTCTTGTGGATGCTTTCCTTAAGGCTTTAGATCATTTGTAAACCCAACGTGGAAGTTTTGATGTTAAGTGTTTACATCTTTCTTCCATTTAGATCCATTTCTGAGAGATACTAAATATAAAAGAGAATTTGGAGATTCAAGAATATATGTCTTAAATCAAAGGGATAGATGTTTGGTATATGTTCTGTAATAATTTGCTATTTTGATGTGAAATATGTATGTTGATGATTGCTGAAGACTATTTTTGATAGCAATCTTTGTAGAAATCCGCTTTAAAGAAACACAACGTAATACTGATAAAGGTAGAATTTATATATATATATATATATATATATATATATATATATATATATATATATATATATATATTAAAATTGTTATAATTATTTTATTTTATAATTTTTATATACTAAGGGTTTGCATGAAGATATGAAAACGAGATTGTACTCTGGAATCTGTCCTGCTTATATTGTTTTCGCCCTCACCAGCTTCAAAACTGCTTCTTTCCGCCTATGCCTCTTCGGCTGACGGTGTGTCTCTGCTTCTACCCAGTGAATACACGGCAGAGTGCTGTAGGCATGACCCCAACCCTCAAGGGAGCATCCTTGCCCATTTCTAAACCCCCAATGCATGTCCGTCCCCTCTGGTAGCACCCTGGACTACCTTGGCCACCTCCTGTCCCAATACCAAGGGCCGACCCAGCTTAGCTGGAGATCTGATGAGAACCATCCAAGACCATCCAACCTATGCTCTGCCTTTTTGTTTTCCTAACTGGAAAATCACACAGGTGGGGAGAGGGATGCCATGGGCCCCTCAATGGCCAAGGAATCTAGAGGCATCTTAAATCACAGCTTTTCATCTCTGTGCTGCGCGTGCCTCTGAGGGAAAGCCTGTACTGCAGGAAATGCAGGAACGCGGCAGCTTTGACACCCCGACAAGCCCAGCCCATTCCTAAAGTGCTTCCCCCGTTTAGATCACCGGAGAGCCCTCGCCAGCCCGGTCCCGAATGGCTTGGGGAGCGTTGCCTGGCAACGGATCTGCATCTTCATCACTCCACTGTCATCTCTCCCTGCCAACAAAGAATCCTCTGGCCTCTTCCCGAAGACAGGAGGGGTGGATGTAGATCTACTGCTGCCATGGCAGGGGCTGGTTCTACGCTTCCCGGGAAGACTCTATTTGTGTGAATTACATTTTGCATCAGCTGCTGTCATCTGAACACGCATAAACACGAGGGAAGGTGCCTCCCGCTGAGTCAAACCGTCAGGCCAACAAGGTCGGGAGGCTCTGCTCAGATCAGCATTATTTTAAGTTCTGTTTTATGGTCAGTTTCAAATTGTGTTATATTAAAAGACCACATTCTTTTGCTCTTTTGTGTATTAACTTCACACAACTTGGTCGGAACGACTGCAACAAAGTTTGATTGATTGATACTCATGTTGGCCATAGTTTTCCACGGATTTGGCCAGGGGTCTTCCGCATCCTCTCCTCTATGATCCTTTCAAACTGGAGAGACCGGGGATCGAACTTGGGAGTAGGGGTGTGCGCTTCGGCTCGGTTCGGCCACCTTGGCGATCGCCGAAGCCTGAAGCGGCACGCAGGATACCAATCTGGTGCGCCACCCCCCCTCCTCTCTGCACTGCTGGCTGCCTTGGGCTTTGGTGATCGCCAAGCTGGCCGAACCGAGCCGAAGCGCGCATCCCTGCTTGTAACCTTCTGTGAGGCTCTTCCACTGAGCCATGGCCTCTCCTGGAGGACCCTTGCGTGCCATGTGCAATGATGCCAAATGATGGGGGGGGCAGAGGTGCTAAGTCCTGAGACGATTTCAGCCTGACCTCCTTTGCAAGGAAGCTTGGGAAGCAAAACTGGAAATATGAGCGATCAACGAGGGAGAGGTTTGTGCAGGAAATCAGAGAAATCAAAACGCACACACAAGAGAGAGAGAGAGAGAGAGAGAGAGAGAGAGAGAGAGAGAGAGAGAGAGAGAGAGAGAGAGGACATGTCAACCTGTGTACGAAAAGATGTGCCAAATGGTCCTTGCGACCCCTTTAGACCGTGAGGAGCGCATGTTGGCTGCTGTGTGCACCTCAAGCTGTTTCTTCCCCTTACAGTCATCACCTGTTGGTTACGGTAACAATCCTTTATTCCAAGACAAGTCATTGTCACGGATCCGCAACAGATAGAGACGCACTGTGAGCACGTTCCGGAGAAGGGTGGCTTCAGAAAGGTGGCGGCCATGAGCATGTGAGGTCGGCGGGGGTACAAAACCGCTAAAAGTCTGGATAGTTATCTATTGACTGCAGCCAGGGGGCCCAGGCTTGCCTGGTAGACAAGGGATGCTTGCCATTGGAGAAACCAGCACCCAAGTCCTTGGAGATCTCTCATCACAAAGATTAGCCAGGGTCCGCCCTGCTTAGCTTCCGAGAGCCAGGTCAGGGCTAAAAGTTTGGAAGAAGCCCCTCACTGGGGCGCTACAGAAGCAGTCTCCCTACTGTGGGAGGAGAGGGGGGCTTCGCCACTTGTCAACCAAGCCAGGGAGCACTCAGCAACTCAGAGGGGCGGTGGGGCAAGGCTGAGATGGAGTCTGTGCTGGACTGGACCACAGGCAAGACACACTGTGGCCCTCACTGGCCCTGTGTTGTGCGATAAGCCAAAAACTTCAGCAGACTGATTTATAGGTCATCGCACTCTCTGAAAACTGGGCTAGGTGTATAACAAGCGCAGACTAATTTATTTGAATTTGCAAAGGGCCGATTCTCTGTGGCAGGAGGAGTAAGGACGGGAGTGGGATGCATGCGCGCGCCACTGCGAGATGTCACCTCCAGCCTCGAGAAAGCCACAGACTGTCACGGCAACGCCCAGAAGTCTGAACACGCCGGTCCACCCCCCTCCCATGACAACGACCCAAAACCAGCAAGCTACACTTACAGAAGTACCCTCCATTTGTGCCCAGCTGGTAGTCCTCCTTGAAGGTTCCTTGGACATCCGTGCTTCCATAGGGATCGGAAGAAGCTGTAGCAAGGGGAGGAAGAAAGAAGTTTTCACCGGGGGAAGGACGGGAAGCCCAGCCCAGAGAGCTGCTTTCGCTTGTTATGCAGAGCTCAGGGAAGGAGAAAGAACACAGCACCACAGTGAGGGGGGGAAGCAATGGACTGCAGCCCAGAAGCCCCGGGAAATGTGCACATCTAAAGCTCATTGGCCTACAACAGAGAGTGGAACGAACAATGTTGTGCTCGAAAAGCAAGGCAGGTGTGGAAGACTTACCTGAAAACAGGTTTTTAATGAGCTGCACGGGTGCCCTGCCTCTTCCCAAGCCTTTGGGCAGTGGCACCACTCTTTCTGTTACGTTTCTAGAGGGCCGCTCTTGAATTATGTGCCTGCTCTAATGTCTGCTCTGCCCCTTCGCTTCTGACACTTCATTCTACGCGAGCCAAAGGCTAGGAAGACCCAGGGACTTTTCTTCTTTGCGACGGGCCATGGGGACCAGCAAGAAGGCTCCGAAAGGGAAGGGCAAGCATGAATACAGGGCATGCTTCCCATTTCGTTGACTCGCTCTGCGTAATCTGCCTGAGCCCACTTGAGAAAGGCAGACTATGAAGGATATGAATCAATACAAAAAGCTACTTGTGGAGCAGAGGCCTGCTGGAGACAAAGAGAGAATGGAAGTCCACCAGCAGCTATATAGGTGGAACAATCGGTCTAGGGCAGTGGTGTGCTGTCTTCTGGGGTGTGCTTGGGGGTGGGAAAGAGTGTCTGTGTGGGGTTCTGTCCTTGCTGGTGGACCTCCTGATGGCCCCTGGGTTTTGGCCACTGTGTGACTCAGAATGCTGGACTGGATGGGCTATTTACCTGAGGCAACATGGCTTCTCTTATGTTCTTAGGTCTGGGGCAGTGATGCTCTGCCTTCTTGGTGCTTGGGGAGGGGGGCAGCAGTGGGAGGGCTTCTGGCCCCACTGGTGGGCCTCCTGATGACACCTGAGTTTAGATACATTGCCCCTGTGCAATGTGGCACAGTTTACACACATGCACATTCCTTCTTCCCCCAGGCAACCCAGCTGCATTCACAAGGCTGTAACCAATTACAACGAACTCTTAATGGCTAGCATAAGCAAAGGGAACACTGGCACATGTAGCACACGGAGGAAACAGAGAAAAGATGAAAAGCGAAAGCCAGAAAGGCCGAAGTCTCCCGGTGAAGCCTGTGGGATTCCACGGCAGGAAGGACGAGACCCACACCGCAGCTTCGCTCCTGCATGCCAAGCGCTTCCATGGGGGGAAAAGAGGTGGCCCATGGAGGAGAAGTGAATGGGAGAAAGGAACCAGCCAAGTCGCAATGGAAGGCCCCCTCAAGCTGCTCAGTGGAAGATGGGAGAGACCGTGCACACACACCCACGCACTCGCACACACGCAGACACACAAGGGCACAGGTTGTAGCTTTCAGCGGTGGTGTGTGGCGTCAATGGAGGGAGAGTGGCTGCTTAAGAGGAGAAGTACCTTTCAACTCATAGCCCAGCCGCAGCAAGACCACGTGAAAGAGCTGCACTAAGAGGGATGGGACAGACGTCATGGAGGACTTGGCCGCTTCCAGAATCTTACTTGTGTAGAAAGTGAGGCCCCCTAGTAAAAAAGGCACGGGGATCAAACGTCATTTCCCTGCCAGAGTTCCAGGAAAGAAGTCAATTTTCATCCTCGACGGTCGTGGTCGTCCAAGTCTGGACACGAGAATCACCATTCACCCAAACAACAACAAACATTCTCTTGCGCGGTTCAGGGGAGAGTCCTTATCACTGGCTATAAAAGAGCCCCGTTACGTAGTCCGCACGAGGAATTGCTCCACTGTCCAGCAGGTGCAGAACTGACTTTTGCAAGGGAAAAAGTGTCCGTTCCTTAGAGGTTAGTGAAAAGGCTCAAGCACCTGCCAACAAGCTCTTCCTCCAGCATTCACATCCCGTTAGGGGGGAACCGGAGTCTGTCTCCCTGCCTCTGCCGGATTCCCAATTTGTTTTGTTCCGGACCCCATTTAGAGCGTCGGCAAACCAGTGGGCAATGCAGCGGCTTGGAAGAGGGCCCAGGAAGGCCAAAAAGTGTTCATTTGTCAAATGACTCTCACGGTGTCTGCCATCAACTACAAGAAACTTCAGTGAATTGGACTGGAACTGGGCAAGGTGGCAGAAGTGCTGGATATCACGTTGGACGAGACCTGCTCTGGAATCGCCCAGTTGCATTATGTTGTTGTTGTTGTTAGTTGCGTAGTCGTGTTTGACCCATCGCGACCCCATGGACAATGATCCTCCAGGCCTTCCCGTCCTCTACCATTCCCCGGAGTCCATTTAAGTTTGCACCTACTGCTTCAGTGGCACCATCCATCCACCTCATTCTCTGTCGCCCCCTTCTTCTTTTGCCCTCGATCGCTCCCAGCATTAGGCTCTTCTCCAGGGAGTCCTTCCTCCTCCTGAGGTGGCCAAAGGATTTGAGTTTCATCTTCAGGATGTGGCCTTCTAAGGAGCAGGCAGGGCTGATATACTCTAGGACTAACCGGTTTGTTCGCCTTGCAGTCCAAGGGACTCGCAAGAGTCTTCTCCAGCACCAGAGTTCAAAATCCTCAATTCTTTGACGCTCGGCCTTCCTTGTGGTCCAACTTCCGCATTATGTACTTAAGTTACAAAGAGAAAAAAAACTTCTCCTAGTAGCTCTCTTTGGTGCGACTCTGAGGCAATCCTTGTTTCAGTGGCCTGTGGATGTAGCAAGCTGGTGCTGCAAAAATTCTCGGAACAGATTAAGGGTCGGCGGTCTGCCTGAGAACAGCCCCAGGCGATCAGTGACAGAAGTGGTCCGAAGCACCTAGATCTGGAAGAAGCAACTAATCTTCATGCTTCGCTTTAAGGTCCAGAGCCGGACTTCCAAACCAGGGGTCCATGGACCCCCGGAGTCCTCAAGTGGTGTGGTGTATTGGGGGTGGGGTCCAGGCTGGCTTCTCAGCTTCTCCTCTTCTTTCCAGCCTCTGCGAGGCAGAGCAGGGGGGAGGGAGCAAAAGGAAGGCTCAGGACGTGGGTGGTGTTGTCACTTCTGGGGGCGTGGCCAGCTGACATCACTTCCAGGGCTCTCTGAAGTCTGAAAAATTATTTCAGGGGCTCCAAAAGGTTGGAAAAGGCTGGTTAAAAAAAAAAGGTTGAAATTGCCGCTTCTGCAGAGGGTCTTCTGTCTCCGCCAGTGCGCACAAACCCCTTCAGCGCAGGAGACGGTCACGGATCAAAATGCCGTAGGGACACGGGGAAGTCTCGGCTCTCCAGCCTTGTGGACTACGCTCCTGGACCAAAACAACCCCACACGTTCAGGTCAGCATCTCTCACAGACGATCCAGCCTTCAAACATTCAATCGTCAAACATGCAGCCATCAAACATTCAGCCTTCAAACATTCAATCTTCAAACATGCAGCCGTCAAACATCTTTTCCGAAACAATGGCGAGTCTGCAGACCATTCCTCCTTCTCAGACTTCCCCCTCAGAACAGTCCTCTACTTACCGTACTTGTGTTTTTGGCTCCGGTCCCTGGAGTAAATTCTGGTGGGCGGCATGTGGGCTGCCGAGAAGGCGGTGAGTCATTCCCGGTGTAGCCGTTGCTCAGTGCCGATTGGCTCTGGGCAGCTGCCGTGTCCCCATTGGCCTGTGGTCTGTCCTTCTGTCGGGTTGCAAGGGTCTGAAACGTTACCCTCCCGCTCAAGGAACCGAGGGGGCTACAAGACACACAGAACACACTGGGTCCAAGTTACCTTTCAGATCCCCATCATCGTCGAGACCTAAAAGGAAAGGGATGCGCAATGTGACTTCGTAAGAGATACAAAGGGTGGAAGGCTGAGTGACCAGAAAGGGCGGAAGCACAAGCGGAAAGCACAGTCGGAAGCTGTCGACTGCACATGGGCAGCTCTGAATCTGTGGAGAAGTTGCTTTTTTGGGGGGCCACCAACTTCTACCTGGTTAGGCATCACTTGCCTCTGACAGTCTGACGGCTCCTGTGCATTTGGCTTTGAGAACCAATGAAGCCCAAATGCTCCCTAGGGCCTCAAATGACTGAAATGGGATTACTTAAGAGGAGAGTCGCTGGAAAAGACGACCACGCTAGGGAAAGTTGAAGGAAAACGGGAAGACTCAGCAGGAGACGGCCACGGCCCTCTGTTTACAAGATCTGAGCAAGGCAGCGAATGGCCGGACTGTTTGGAGAAGGTTGATGCACAGGACAAAACCCCTTTCCTACATAGCTTCTGAGGGGAGGCTAGAGGCTAGAGGTAGTGGGCGAGCCCTGAATTCCTGTTGCTCGGTTAGAGGTGACCCCTTGAACTGCTCAACGAAAACCTAGGATGACTGCCTTCCCCCTGAGGGGAAGAGAGTCCCATGAGCCAGCTAAGGAAGTCGCTAAGCCGCTAAAAACTATGCCTGCAGCAGGGGCCGGTCCCGTGTTTCTTTCTCCCAGAATAAGTGGAAGAATAAGCCCGGCCCCAGGGAAGCATGCCTGGCCTCGACCAGGGCCAGGGCCTTTTCGGTCCTGGCCCCTGCCTGGTGGAATGAGCTCCCGGGAGAGCTGCGGGCCCTGCGGGATCTTCCATCGTTCCGCAGGGCCTGCAAGACGGAGCTCTTCCGCCAGGTTTATGGTTGAGGCCAAAGCTAACATCTATGCCCCCCGGGATCTGGGAGTGGGATTGAGACTGGTACCATCTGGATCCCCTCTCCACCTGACAGTAGTAGGAAGGGGAAGTAGCCAATCTTGCCATGATAGTTAGCTAACTAATATTGTTGAAGCTATAGCGTTGTTTTAATGGATTTTATGGGGTTTTAAGATGTTGTAACCCGTCACGAGCCGCAAGGGAGTGGCTGGCAATAAATCGAATAATAGTAATAGTAATCGTAATCGTAATCGTAATAATAATAATAATAATAATAATAATAATAATAATAATAATAATAATAATAATAATAATAATAATAATAATATGGTGAGAGGTGAACCAGAAATGGTCGCTTAGCGAGGACAAGACATTTCCCCCCTTCCCCCCCACCCTTTGGGGTCCAGAACGCTACAGATGCTCCCCCTCCCCAAAAGCTCTTTCCAGAGAGCAAATTCCAGCCATGCCCCACCCTCCCACCCTATTCCAGCCATGCCCCACCCTCCCACCTGCCCCTGTGAGAGGAGATATTAGCAACTTTAGAACCATCTTCTTTGCCTGTTTGCTCCCCCTTCTCTAATGTCTCGGGCATCTGACTGTGTTTTTTAAAGCCTTTATTTCCCTAGTATTTCATATCTTCATGTGTCTCACGTGCCCACGAACTGGATTGGGATATACAATCTCTCTAATCTCCCTCTCTCTCTTTTTTGGATAATACCTGTCCAATTGGCAGCAAAAGGCAAAGCGGGCAGGACGACAAAGTCTTCTTGAGCTCTGCAGCAGGACCGGTGACACATCTCATGTATTATGAGCGCCTCTAACAGTTTGGCAGAGCCCCTGAAGGCGGGGCGGTGTCTGGGGGCCTCCCTCCCTCCTGCCCTGGCGATTGCCAACCGGTGCATGGGCCAGATCCGGCTGCGTCGTGAACTAGAGAGGCTATTGAACTGAAAAACTGCAGGGCCCCGAGCGGCTCTTTCGATCCCAGCCGGACCCCCCCAGGGGCACGAGGGCAGCTCTGGGGCTCTGCCAAATCAGGCATGGCACCGCCTCCCACTAAAACCCAGATTTGTGCAGCTGCGGAACTATCCCGAACGGTCAGGGGAGGAAAAGCATGTTCGTTACCCCAGAGGTGCTTGACAGCAGTCTGCTCCTGAATCGAAGTCTTGTCCAAGACAACGGTCAGATACGAGGTGTTACTGGTGCGGCTGCTAAAGCTGCTTTGGCTGGACACCGAAGAGCTGGATGCACTGCTCCTTCTTGGGCTCCGCCTCAAGGGTTCCGATGGCTGGACCACGTTTTTCCGTTGTCTAGTAGTTCTTTCGAAAGGAAACCAAAGGGGAAAGGCAGGGAGTGAGTGTGATTTATTCGCTGACATCCGGTGGCACCTTGAAGGCCAGCAAGGATTTATTCAGGGCGTGAGCTTTCGAGGGCAAGCACCCTTCCTCAGACTCGAAAGCTCCCGCCTGGAATAAATCTTGGTTGGTCTTAAAGCTGCTACTGGACTCTGATTTTATTGTGCTCCTTCAGGCCAACTCGGATACTCATTTCAAATTCGGGGGAGGGTGTAGAGGCAGCGGGGGCCGGCTCAGAGTTAGCGACAGTGACAGAAAGGGAGCAGGTTTTCTGTCCACGGGCCGGGCTGCGGTTTAAGCGTCATCAATGCGTGGCGCATGCATGGAGAAGTAATGGGCTGCACCCAGGAAGGTACCCACAGAAGAAAAGGGAATATGGCCAGCTGGCAGCTGACCAGTTTCTTATTGTACAAAGTCCCTGCTCTGAAGTCCCTGCTCTCATGCCAGGAGTAAGCATGGATGGGGATCACTCGCCCTCAGGATCCCCCCCGGTGGGGAATATGACCCCTTCCCCCCCTCCCACCCACCCAAAGCATCTCTCGCCGCTTCCGAGCCTCTCCAAATCCTGTGCCCGATGTGAACGACTGACGTGAAACATTATGCCCTCCGGAAGGCGTACGGTTGTTTTCTACACCGCTGTTGGGAGAGGACCCAAAACAACGGAAGGGCTCACTGCACTATAATTTTCAAGGGAAGGGTGGTCCGCAGATGCTAACCCTCCAGGTTTAAACGGCCCAATTTATTTGGATTTACTTGAAAACAGCCCGTGAAAATCAGGACAAGAGCCCTCCAAAGGGCAGTTATTTTGGGCTTCACCGGCTTCATGGGGAGAGTTAAGCCTGTCTAAACATTTCCCCAAGGGCAACAGCAAGTATTTCTCGGCTGGGGTGAACTGCCCTTGACTGGTAGAGGAGCCCTCTCTCTCTGTCTCTCTCTCTGTCTCTCTCTCGGGCCTGAAAATACTTTTCCTACAGTTTTCAAACCATGACCTCTTTCCACGCAACATGCAAAAACACAGAGAGAAACTTAGGATGGGCTTGGCACGGCTTGGGACCGGGTCAGTGGGGGATGTCCATGAAGGGGCTCTCCGAAGGCGCACATACCTAGGCAACTGTGGTTCCGGCATCTTCCTGGCATACGAGCCACCCTCCGGTGAGCCGTACGCGGCAGCAGATAAGCGCAAGCTACGGCGCGACATCTTTGGAGAGTCAAAAATCGGATCTAGATTGTAGATCGTCTCAAAATCCAGAGCAGCTGAGGAGTAGCTAGAATTGGAACAGAAAGGGAAGGAAATTTTGTGTGGCGGGGAAGGAACGCAGCTGGTCGCCTTTCGGCTTCGGAATCGCATTCAAGGCACAGGCTGTAACCTTTCCCAGCTTCACACTCTTGGACCTGCACACGTGTCCTTTCTCTCTGCAGGGACACTTCCCTCCCACAAGCCCCCTTCTCCCAGGTCACTCAGCGGCTGCCGGGGGAGCCCCGAGCACCGAAATGAGCTCCAGACAGCCCGAGGCAAGCATCGCCTCCGAGGGGAGAAACTCGAAGTTTGTGACATGGACTGCTGCAAAGATCCGTTTTAATCATTTGCGCTTCTGCGCAAGAGCAAATTAGTCTGCAGGATGTGTAAAAATATTACATTTTACAGCTGTGGGACTTTGCGTTTCAAGATTTAATGGCTCGTATTCCTCCTTGGGTGCAAACTTAAATGGACTCCGGGGAATGGTGGAGGACAGGAAGGCCTGGAGGATCATTGTCCATGGGGTCGCGATGGGTCGGACACGACTTCGCACATAACAACAATTCCTCCTTGGGAGCTCTCTCGAAAGGCCGCAAATAAACGCTTCAAAGCTTAGAGCTTCTGGAAACGTAGTTTACGAGCCCCAAGCTTCCCTTACATGCTAGCTTTCTACATGGATGCAACTATTCAGACCTTTGAGCCTCCACCAAGAGTCTGAAAAGCTCTAGCAAACAGACTCATGGTCCCTCCCATTGGACCACTCCCACACCCAGAGCAGGCTGAATTCCAGCCCCAGTCAGCTGGGCGAAGCAACCAGGGCACCCTGGCAGGCATGGCCAAGACCGTGGCTGTCCAGATGTCCATAAACTACAATTCCCATAAGCCCCTGCCAGCAAGTGCTCATGGGGATAGAGAGTCACCATCTGGCCACCCCTGCTCTACGGGAATGACTTCTTCACCAGCCAAGCCAAGACTACTTGCCTTTTGAGACACAGACATCAATAATTTATTTGGATACTGCCTTCCCTTATGTACGGTTGACAGTTGCCATCGTTCAGCTGTTTACCCCCTCCCATACGTCAGTAATACCGACAAGCAGCCTATTCAAATCAAGTGCCAGGCACTAAGGACAGCTGACGCCGGGCATTTGCCTTCGGCTTGGCACAGCATCACATCCCAGGGCTGCACACCCAGAGAGGGGAATGGCATGGGCACTGCCAGAACGAGGCCTTGCAGCTCCAGCCCTCCTCGGTGCCTTACAAAGAGATCTTGGTTCAGCATTAAAGTTTGGTCTCGCACTTCAGAGGCCAAAGACATTCAGAACTTTACAAGCCTGCCCATTTTTTACCAGCCTGCCCACCTGCACACCTTTTCCCTAAGCCACGTCCAGCACATCAAGAGCCTAAAACAACCAGGCCTCTTCCAATTTGGTAAAGCTTCCCTGCCGGGCTTGCCTGAGGGCCATGCTGCCTCGTGACATGTGTTCAAGGCCTGGGCAAGCCCGTCCATTCCTGATGGCTTCATGAAAAGCAGGAGGGGCCGTTTCCTCGAGGGCAGGCCGACTGGTGACTCAGGGCCCTGGGGAAGACTGTCAGGGAACTGGCGCTCCACCCATTCCAGCCTTCACAGTGCCACAATCATATGACGCCGTGAAAATCACTCGGGGCCTGACGTCCGCAGCTTCCAAATCAAATCCCCTCCCTCTTCAACCCAGCCCCAGCCGTCCAGAGAAGCTGCGGATGCTTTTCAAGCGCTTAAGCCATAAGATGACGCTAAGGAGGCACAAGAGGAGAAGGCACCACACTCCAGGTACCCACAATCAATCTACAGGGCCCATTCATCGATTTCTGTGCATGCACACTGTTTGGAAGCGTGGACTTTCCGCTCTATGACATGCCCCGGGCAAGAGGGAGGGGATGGTTCCCAGTTGCAGATCTCTCCCCCCCAGGAACTGCCTGCAGAGACCAACAAAACACTGCGAGAACAACTGCACCCTCACAGAAGTCAACAAGAAGGCCGAAATAGTATGCAGACAGGTATGCAATGGTACAAAAATGACCAAGCGTTCCTCACAATGCCGCAGAGCGTGGAAGATTAGCGAAATTACACATGTGCCCCCACCCTAGAGAGCCTGACACATTCATATCTGGGCGTGGCCCCGAAATGTCTTATTTACAGCGAAGGATGATTAATGAGTCACAGTCTTAATCACCTGCCTTCCTGGCTTAGCACCTGCCGGCTTTAAGCAGATGCAGGAAGCAACGGACCAAAAACATTAAGCCAGCCCAAAGTCCCCTGCTTGGCTTCCCAACTCGCCAGGAAAGCTACCACAAAGGCACAAACAAGCGCGGGCAAGCTCTCAGCCAGGTACAAACAGGCTCACCTGAGCGAGTAAGTATAGCCAGTGTTGTCAGGCACATACTGGGGAGGAGCGTACGTGTGGAGGTGTGAAAAATCCATGTTCACCGTCTCAAACCATACTGCAAGAAGGGGAAAATAAGGCACGGTGACAATCCGGGAAATGCTCCACAGCTCTTTGCTTGCTTTGGCCTGGCCGGGGGTCCGCTGCAGCGGCAGCTTCGGTGGGACGGTATCTGCTGCCATTAGATACACCTTATCAAGAGTCTCACAAACCAAAAGGTTTCCTCCGGCAGAGGACTTTCGGGGAGCCTTCCGGCATCCAGCGTCTGCTATTCACCCAGTTCCCTGGAACGTTATTAAGAAGACCAAGCCCTGCCGTATTTTACAAGCGATTCGGCATGTTTTGCTGTTAGACGGCGCTGCGCCGAAAAACTATAAAAAGCGCGCCATCCCCGCAAGCAAATCTCTCCAGCCGTTCGCTGGAGCAGAATCCGGAGCTTTTAAATGCTTGTGCGTGTCAAGAAGACAGCCACAAACTCGGACACCTCAAAAGCGATGCGGTTTTTTTGTTAGGACAAGTTGTGTGTTTGTTTTTTTGGAGCGACTCTTTGTGTGAGAGGAAGGGAGGGCGCTTGGCTCGGGATGTGTTTTCGAAGCAACAGTTCCCCTTCCGTGGGATTGGTGCCGCCCAATCGCCTGCAAGAGATCCTTCGGTCCACACCCCAGAAGACAATCCCAAAAGCACCATGACTCATCCGTCATTGCAAAGTGTTAGCACCTCGCAGGGGAAAGGGTGCAACCCCTGTGCAAAGGAAAGCAGAAAGGCCCAATGGCGAGGACAAGGAACATCCACCCGGCCAGCCTTCTCATAGGGTGCTAATTGGGAAATGCAGCTTCCTCGATGTGACCTGGGTAAACAGGAGGCAGTTCTGCAAGCTAAGGGCACTCTGAGTACATAAAGAGCGTGTAAATCTCCCTCGAGTGCAAAGCCCAGGTCCCGGAGTGAAATACTTAGGCAATTGCCTGCAGAAAAACAGAGAGGATGCTGACGTAGGGGAACGCCCCAAAACACCTGGGTTCATGGGCAGAGAGAATGGGCAGGGCAGAGAGCTCACTTCAAAGCATCATGCCTGTGGACGAAAGGCAGGCCCTTTTGAACTGGACTTGCACAACCCTTCCACAAATAATGTGCTTAGAAAAATCCAACTCTAGCTTTTCTCAGTCCTGCAGAAATATGCAGGAACTCTTAAAATCAGATCCGGTAGCACCTTTAAGAGCAACAAAGATTTATTCAAGGCGTGAGCTTTCGAGTGCAAGCCCTTTTCCTCAGACCAAGAGGCTCCTCCACAATCATAGAATCATAAAATCAGAGTTGGAAGGTCCCTCCTGGGTCATCTAGTCCAACCCCCTGCACTGTGCAGGACACTCACAACCCTCTCGCTCATCCACTGTCACCTGCCACCCCCTTGAGCCTTCACAGAATCAGCCTCTCCGTCAGACGGCTCTCCAGCCTCTGTTTAAAAATTTCCAAAGTCAAAAGATGGACCACCAAAAGGGTCACCAATTTGGCAGTCAGGAAGGATTAATTCTGAGTCCAATCAGCAGACCGACTTCCACAGATCTCCAGAAACACCGCAGCGTTATTCATTTATAGAGTGCTATCAATGTGCACAATCCTTTGCAGGGTACAGCTGAAGGAGAAGCCAGGATTGGCCCGCAGTTTCTTCCCCCAGACGAAGAGACGCTCATGACCCAGCCGTCAACGTTGCCTTGACAGCTCTAATTCTGATCTGGCTGCCCCACAGCTGTCATCACCCCTCGGATCCCCCACACATGAAACACTAGCCTGCCAGGGAAAGGTTCTTTAATAGGCACACACACAAGCTGCAACTGGGCACATCGCTCTTTTGCCCAAGCCGGAGAGGAGCAGTTTTCGCCTCCCAGTTGTGCATCGGGCAAGATTCCAACAATGGAAATCTAAATATATATATTTGTTGCCTCTGAAGACAATTCTGGCCCCGCCGCAGTCAAGCAATGAACAACAGGCTCGAAAACTCCCACCGGGAGCTAATTTTACCGGTGCCTGTTGTGAAAAGGGCAAATTCTTGGGGACGCATGATCAAGGAAGCGTGGAAAACTCAGAGGTTCTGAAGGCAATTCGAAGCTGCCGTTTCCTGGGGCTGCCGAGGGTCAAACCCCAAAAAGCCAAAGAGAGGGCTAAGTTAAAAGGAGAAATCACACCTGCTACGCATAGAATTAAACTAAGGGGAAAGATCTCTGTGACCGGAAATACTTAAATAGAATCCAACCTAATACCTCCAGTACAAGATTTTATGGACAGGCAGGCCTTCAATAAGCCCCGTGGCTTCTCTCTTCCTGCAAGCTCTCAAAATGGGGGCCAATGGATTCAAGCAATTCACTTGGTTTCCAAATTCCCGAAGTGCTCGTGGGCTCAAGAAAGTGGGGAGGCGTCTTTAGCAGCGGCCCAGCTAGTCTTGCAGTTGGAAATCTAGGGAGGAAGCGCTGGGTTTTTTAATACCCCGCTTTGGACTTTCTGAAGGAGTCTCAAAGTTGCTTATCCTTCCATTCAAGTGAGAGTAAAAAGCTGTGTGTGTTTTTTAAAGAGAAAAATCCCAGGACAAACACTTCCTTTCCATATTGCTCATGCCTGCATGGCGATCACCAGCCGTCCCGTGGGTGGAAAACTGTCCAAAACTCGTGTGCCAAGGTCAAGTTCTGTTTTTCCTTCCTCTTATTTCCTGGGAGGGGGTGTTGAGGTGGAAGTGGTCAGAATGACGTTATCCTCCCACCCCCCTATCAAGGCCCAAGTGGCAAAGCTCCAATTTGTCATGCTCCCATTTCCGGCCACAGTTGACATGAATTCAGAACCATGGACATCCTTTTCGTTTGTGTCCCTCTGTTCACAGGTTGTCGTAAAGAATGGGAAATCACTCATCCGCGCCAGCGGCCAAGAATACGCTCCAAAGGATAAAGCCCAAATTTACTTTCACTTTTGATTAAAGGGAAAGTAAAGGGGCATGTGGGGAGGGGGGAACTTCTGGACTGTGACAAAAAATCAAGATTCTTTTCAGAGTGGCATAGCTGAAACGCCCTGTGTAGGAATGCTGCGACACGGAAGGGAGGACAGAGTTTTAAAAAACCAGCCTCCAAATTAGGATTACAATTATCTCTAACCCAGCCCTGAGAAAACCACACTGCCAAGTGGCTTTTTAAAGGCCTACTTGTCCAAATGACTTTTCAGGGTAATTTCTGCCCTCACACCCCTCCTTGAACTAAATCCAAGTGACAGAACGGCCAATGTGTGCTAACTTTAAAAAAACTTCACGGCCGCTTCGAGAGCTGTCTTGTTAGCCAGGCTAATTTTTTTAAAAGCCGCTGAGTAGTTTGTACCTGCAAAAATGTGCAACTGGGGTCAGTTCGTAAGGGGTATCTAACGTCAGCAGTGTCCGACACGTCCCCATTGGAACAGGCCGATAAGCAAAGAGCTTGGAGAAAACAACGCAAACACAAAATGTAGGACATAAGTCACACCGCAGCGTGCCGATAATTACCTTCTGCAACAGCAAGATACAAAACACAATAATCGTGCTTTTTGACATATAAATAGCATCCGGAACACACTTTAATTATAACAGGGCTCGGCTACGGGGGTCAGGGGGGGCTGTCTAAGCATTTAAACATTTCTAATTCAACCTGCATTTAACACGGCACAAAAAGCTAGGGACAACGCAGTTAATTGCGTCCCTGGAGTTGAGCATTACGAGGCAGGCTCCAGATCAGAAAGACCTGTTTCACTCTACAGGCTTGCAATTCGAAGCAAGCCTGCTGTGTGCACAATTTGGATCAGCCCCCTCCGTTTGCAAAAAACACTCTCCGAACTAAGATTCTCTAAAGGGAAGAGAAAGGGGGGGGGAAGCAAGAATCAATGCCCCGGCTTTACTGCAGGTCACAAAACCGGTTCAGGTAAAAAGCATCCGACCTTATGCACCGCAGATCAGCAAACAGCAGCAGAGGGTCCGCCTTCAAAGATGGATCTCTTCCAAAGCTCCCACTGCTGGCCGTGCACAGAAGGGTGGCAGGCCCCCCTCCTCCGTTTCAGCACCACGCTCCTAAGGACTGGCAGGGATCGCCGGCTGACGATTCAGGAGAAGTTTGAGAGTTGACAGCGCATTCCCCCTGCTCCCACACTGCGGAATCCCAAAAAGGCTTCCCGGCCTCAACAAAGCCAGAAGGATCAGGTGAATGTAATCCAGCCTCTCAAAGCTCCCATTGTCACTCAGAGGCAGAGTTTGAATTTATTGGACACGGCTCCTTCCGCCAGCCCACAACTTTTAACCCCTTCCCTCCACACAGGCACAGCATGCTGAGACCTTCCTCCACACACACACACACACACCCCACTCCTTCTTCCCAAGGTTTTATTTATAGCTACAGGTTTCCATGGCACTGGGACTCTCAACTTATTCATTAGCTTTTCCGGTAAGGATGAGCTACATTTGGCGCTGCAGCATGGCAAGCTGCAAGCCTCGCCTTCCGAAAAAGTAAAGGAGTGGAAGAATTGGCAGGGCTTCCCTCTGCTTTCCTTCATGCACACTTGCCCCCTTCCACTTCCCAGACCCTTGACCTGCAGCTCTGCCCAAGCCCTGTGGCCTTCGTTTTTTAAAACTAAGGCAAGCAAGGCAGGCTGCCCACCGAACGCGAAATAACGACAGCTCGGAAGAACTCGGACCATGCAAATGTACTGCGGAGCCTTTTAACACCACTTAAGACTCCCGAATTTAATATCAAACCCGTTCGCTCGGCAAGTGGGAACTGGCCTTTGATAGGTGACTCAGGTGCCCCTCCTTGCTCACATTCTTGGAGCGCCAGGCACCTGGCAGGCCCAGTTCCTCCACCCCACCTGGTCCCAGGTTTTATCTTATGGGCACCACAGGCCAGTAGGGCTCTGGCAAGCCGTTCCTCCTTCCCCCTATTTGCTAGGTGCAGCAGAATCCGTGCCTAGTTTGACAGCTGCTTGGGAGGCTGCCTGCCCAGCAACGCAAACGACAGTCTCCACCAAACCTCTGTTGTGGGCTGTCTGGTAAATGCACACTGAGCCGGGAACAGGGCCCGTGGCAAGACAGACCTCCGAGTCACACGTGAGCAGCTCTACCTGCCCGGGAGCGGCCGTAACGGGAAGGCTGGGGGATCAGAGTGAGAACTGCGAGTGGGGAAAGAATTCGATCTGCAAGGATGAGTCAATGCGGTCCCTTGCGCCAGCTAACATGCAATTCCAAAATGGGCATCATGCGCGGCCTCTGGAATCGGAGCTCTAGCACAATAGCCCACCATTCTAGAAGTCTGTTACTATGTTACTGTCATTGTTACTTGCATCATTCCTGTTTCATGTCAACCGGTGGTATCTAATACATACAATTATAAATATTTTTCAGCTTCTGAAGCGGGTTCTTAGGCAGCTCTTTGAGTCTAAATGTTGACTTTGCTCTCCTTTGAGCCTTAACTGAGGTTCAGAGGCAAGTCTGAGAGAGGAGCATAATAAATTGGCCAATCTTGTCTCACTGGGACAGTAATGCAACATTGCTGCCCTCTAGCTCCACAGCTGCATGGTCAAAACCTTCTCAGGTGAGCTCTGTTTGTTCCTGAAGGCACCTCACAGCCTTCTCAGCTCTGCATTTCCCACTTCTTTATAGGCACCAATAATTTATTTGGCCCAATCTGCAACATGGCTCACAGCTCTGTGCTGGAGCACAAATTCCAGAGGCCACGCAAGATACCCATTTCGGAGCTGCATGTCCACTGGCACAAGGGACCGGAATACACCGCATTGACTCATCCTTACAGGTTTCTCCCCACTGTTGCAAACTGCGTTACGATGCCAACCACAGAATTCTGCATTGGAAACGTTACCATAGGCTCCTTGTACAGCCTGTAAACCCATTCTTCTTGACTTAAAAGAAGAAATCACCTGCATCACCAGGTTAACATTGGGCCACGGTGCCAGTTTTTACCAGAAGGGGCTCTTTATTCAAGAGGCACTTCTGCCCAGTTGAAGGGCATGGGTCTTTGTTGACCAGCTGCCAATTGCAAACCCCAGGCCCCTGTGGCGCAAGAAGGCAGAAGCCGAGTGGGCACAGAGAGCTGTTTGTCGCTCCTTTGTGGCCGGGGCATTCATCAGCCAAGGAGGCAGCCGGCACCAGCAGCTGCCTCTGTTCCAACTACAGCTTCATTAAATCCTGATGAGCTTGGATTATCCTTATGGGGATGCCTGTGACACATTCCTGGGCAAGGAGTAAAGGTAAAGGTAAAGGTATCCCCTGTGCAAGCACCGAGTCATGTCTGACCCTTGGGGTGACGCCCTCTAGCGTTTTCATGGCAGACTCAATACGGGGTGGTTTGCCAGTGCCTTCCCCAGTCATGACCGTTTACCCCCCAGCAGCAAGCTGGGTACTCATTTTACCCACCTCGGAAGGATGGAAGGCTGAGTCAACCTTGAGCCGGCTGCTGGGATCGAACTCCCAACCTCATGAGCAAAGCTTTCAGGCGGCTGCCTTACCACTCTGCGCCACAAGAGGCAACAAGGGCAAGGAGACGCCTCTGTAAATAATGCTTTCTGAAGCGCCTATTCACTCCCAGGCTGAAAGGGGAGCACATCCAGCCAGGAGGCTACGGGGTGCTTTTCTGATGTTTTTACTGGCCGTTGATACACTCTATTCACACTCCCTGAATGGCGGGACACAATCCACGCTATACACACTGCTCAGCTTCCGGTTACGATCTCACACAGCAATTTGGAAGGGGGCGTGCTTCGGCCGAGAAGCGGGCAGGTAAGAAAACGGATTCAGGTGGGGAGCAAGCCAAGCAACAGCAGGAAGTTGGAGTCCAGGGGCTCCTCAAAGGACGGCAAACTTTCATTCGGGGTTTCAGCTTTTGTGTGCATGCATGTTTCATCTGCCAGGCAGTTCCTCTCGGCCCTAAACCTCTGTGCTTCTTTTGCATTTATGCCCCACTTTACTCCCTAATTGAGACCCAAAAGCAGCACTGTCCCTAATTCCAGTCTATCCCCCAACAACAGCCTAATAAGGTGGGTTCATCTGCAGGTCTGGGACAAGTCCACAGTCACCCAGCAGGCTTCCAGATCAGAGCAGGGGTTTGAACCCTGGTCCAACATACTAATCACTAGTTGGACCAGCCCTCAGTAGGGAATCTATCTCTCAGTCTAATCTGTCTTTGTGGGGCTGTAGTGACAATAAAAAGGGGGAAGCTAGGCTAGAGCAAAGCTACACATTTATTAATTGACCATATTTCTGCAGCCACTCTTCCTCCAAGCTTGAGGGAGCATGCCCAGCCTTACAAGTAAAGCTTACAATTCTCCTCCCCCTCTTGTGTTATGTTCCAAGCAACCCTGCAAGGTAGACACAGCTAAAAGAGAGCAACGCAGCTCAAAGGGAGCCAGTAGGTGGCATGTTTCTCTCTCTACCATTTGATTCACACAGCAATCCTGCAAGGTAAGCAGGAGGCTGAGAGCTGCTGAGGCTCAAAGGTTCTTTCCCCACTGTTTTATGCTCCCAGCAAACCTACAAGGCTGGAAAGAGCGAGGTACAAAGGCAGCATATGCTTTCTCCCCCTCCATTTGATGATCATGACAAGACGAGGTGCGCATGCCCATGAAAGCTTTTACCCAGAATTTAAATCTCTCGGTCTTAAAGGTGCCACTGGATGCAATCTCTGTTCTGTTATTGCTACAAACAAGTGATCTTGATGACAAATCCCTTTTTGAATATCCCTCTTTTTGAATACCCAGTTAAGTGGTATTTAGCTTTGGATTGTATTATATTTTATAGTTAAGAAGATTCAGGCGGGTAGCCGTGTTGTCTGCAGCAGCCAAACAAAGTTTGAGTCAGCCCCTTTAAGGCCAAAAACAATCTAATTTGAACATGGGCACTGGTCCCAGAGCTTGCAACAAACCCAGACGCCCACTTTGCTGTCACATATACCCAAACAACACAACCAAACAACACAACCCAACATCATCATCAAAGGCTTCTTCCCATGCTCCCCTTCCAACTGGAAAAGGAAACTGCTGAGTGGCAAACTATTGCAACGCTCAACACAACGGAAAAACCCAGGACTCAACAGGAAGATTGGTTTCTCATCACACCACATCCAGCTCTTACATCTGCATTCCTCACAACCCCCTCTTCATTTTACTGTGAATAATAGGTCTGTCCTGTAATTTAGAAAGGAATATTAGAATGCAATTCTCTGGTTAGGCAGAGAATCAGACAGGAGAACCTAAGTCGACATGGTTTCTCGCTCAAGCAGAGACAGACGGGGCTTGCAACAGCTCCCCTGCAATCGCTCCGCTCAACAACCGGGAATGCATCAGCCCCCAAGTCACCAATCTTCCTGTTTTTATCCCCTCCTCTATATTTCCCAAACCAAAGGACCGACACTCTCATAGCAAAGACTCTGGACCGGGCTCAACCCCATTATCACACTGCCCATTTCTTGCTGGCGATTCTCACGGCGCCATCGACTCCTTTTACCACTGCTTCACCGTCCTGCTGGCCATCTCCATCTCAGGAGGAGTGCCCCTGCACAGGGAAGCTCACGCCTCCTCGCAGGAAGCCCAGGCAGCCTGGAGGTTGCCCCTGGAGCCCAAATTTCTTCCTCCCAGGCTGAACTTCACGCCCAGGCTTTCCGTTTACCGCTGCGCTGGCCATCTCCATCTCAGGAGGAGTGCCCCTGCACAGGGAAGCTCACTCCCTGCAGGAAGCCCAGGCAGCCTGGAGGTTGCCCCTGGAGCCCAAATTTCTTCCTCCCAGGCTGAACTTGACGCCCAGGCTTGCCAAGGCTGCTTGCATGCCTGCTTGGGGCTACCCGCCTGGAGCCCCGAGGGAAGGGCGAGCTGCAAGGCGCCAAACCCCCCCAAAACAGGGCGAGAGGCGGGCTGCCCTTTGGCTCCTCCCTCCCTCCCTCGCGCCTCCTCCTCCAGCCTGGGCGGGAAGCGCAGAGGGCGAAGGAGGAGCGAGAGGCGGGCTGGCGGGGGCCTCACCTGGCGCAGGCGCACACCAATCCCTGCTCGCTCGCTCTCTTTCTCCCCGGCGAGTCCTGCGACGCCACCTCCAAGGAGCTCCGTCGGCAGAACGACGGTTGGGCGGCGCGCGGCGGTTAAGACGCGGAAACGGCCGGCGGCGGCGAGGAGGGGGCGTGGCCGGGCCGCGCGGGCGGCCACGCCCCCTCGTCGCGAGGCGAGGTGTGCGGGGGGGGGGGGAAGAGGCACCTTTTGGCCCTTCGCAAATTAGATGGCTGCTAATAATAATAATTATTATTATTGTTGTTGTTGTTATTATTGTGGCTTTGCAACTTTTCCTCCCATTGTATAATAAGGGGATGATTAAGAATCAGTGCGTGTTGCACCTTTTTGGTCTTTTGTGCTTGTTTTAGCCCACCTTCCCTCCCGCGTTTTATTTATTGATTTATGGCTTCGATTTATGTACCGCCGCATTTCCCAGGCATTACAAAACATTAAAAAAAACCAAATTTACAATAAAACAAGCAAGTGGTCAAGACACAAATAATCTATCCCGCCCCACCTTGTTCAGTGCCACTTTTCACGGCCCTGCTTTCCAGAGGTAATATCTGTTAGGATTTTAGTTTTAATAATAATAATAATAATAATACTGATGATGATGTGCGGGGGGGGGGTTGTGTTTCCTTGCACCCTTCTCTGCTGTTGTGGCAGAGCCTTTTTTTGCTTGTTTTAGCCCACCTTCCCTTCCATTTTATTATAACAACCACAATAATAGTGTGTGTGTGTGTTTTCTTGTACCTTTGCCTGCTGCTGTGACAGGTTTCTGAAACTGTAGCCTGCCTTCCCTCCCATTTTAAAATAATATACTACATTTTTTATTTCCATCTTGACCTTCCCTGGTCAGGGCAAGTAAGAACCACCTTTAAAATCATACAGATTTTAGAGTCGGCATTAAGAACGATCCAGCGGCCTCTCCGTGATAATTTGCGCTTGGGAAGGTCTCGTGCTGCTGGGTGGATTCTCCGGCAGGGAGGCCGGTATCTTGATGCTTCTTCCTGGCTCAGCCCTAGGTCTTCGCTGCACCCCAAATCTCCAGGGGGCTTCCCAACTCAGCCTTTTTATCTTCACAGTGAGGGAATAGGAGGAGGGGGCGTGGGGAGGAGGAGGGGGCATGGCACTGCACCCTCCCCATGCCACACTGCATGCAATCGCTCAGAAGGGGTGGTGCTCTTGGGGCATCCTCAGCATTAGAAGCAATCAAAGGAAGTCCTTCTCACCCCAAAGAGTCATTAACGGGTGGAATTCCTTGCTGCAGGAAGCGGTGGCGTCTGCAAGGACAACCGGCTTCAAGAGGGGCCTGGAGAACCCTATGGGGCAGGGTCTATCAGTGCTTCTTAGCTCCAAGGTATTGATGCAGCTGTGTCTAGGGCCAGGGTGCTGTCTTCTTGGTGCTGGTGAGTCTACAGTGGGAGGGCTCCTGAGAACAGGTGACAGGAGGAGAAGGGATCTTGCTGTCTTCCACCTGCCCACCATGCTGCCTCCTGTTCAGATGTGCAGTGGAGACTGCCCCTATCCCCTCTCATCCCTCGGTTCTGAGTCTGGGGTGTCTTTCCCCTCGTGGCAGCCGGCCCAGTTGCCTCCGAATCCTGCTCCGCGTAGCCGCACCTGCCAACGCCCATGGCCGCTGTTTGGTGCAGCGGACTAGGATGGGTGCAAGCCACTTCGATAGGCAGAGGGTCTTTGAGGGCTCCTAAGCCGGCCAGCTCACAGTGGTGAGCAATAAAAATAATGCAGTATATTGAAAACATAACAAACAGTAATAACCATCAAATCCCATCCCCCCCTCCCCCCCAATCCAGAATTGCTTCCAGAGAAAGGTGTTACCTGGCGGATATTAGAGAAGGGGCTAAAGATCCTACAAGATGGTGGAAGAGCTCCATCTTGCAGACCCTGCGGAACCATGTTTGTTCTGTCAGGGCCCTTAGCTCTTTCAGGAGCTCATTCCACCAGGTAGGGGCCAAGACCAAAAAGGCCCTGGCCAGGCAAGCTTTCCACAGGCTAGGGCCCACCAACATAATAGAATTTGTAGAGCGAAGAGCTCTGCATTGCGGTATAGGGACAACCCCTCAGATACGTTAGGCCCAGACCGCAAATGGCCTTAAAGGTCAAAACCAGAACCTTGAACTGGATCAAGATAAGCAAGATGTGGCTGCATTCCATGGAAAGCATTCATTTCCAGCACAGATTCCCCATGTTGGATCAACTGAAACTATCAATTGCATCATATCATAGATCATCAGGTCCAGTATAAAGAGAGAAGCACTGCTAACAATTCTTCCTCGGCCACCATCCCTTTGGATGAAGGCTTCTCAAACTACGTTGCCTGTGAAGAGCCCAGTCAACCCCCTGCAATCTGAAGTAATACCCAGTCAGGATATTAGGTCTTTATATCAGAAAATTGATAGCTTGCCCAGGAGTCTACCAAGTTGACAAAATATTCTCTTTCTCAGTGTGCCTTTTGAGTTATCGCTGCTGTGAGGTGCCGGAAGTCCGGCTGTGTTGTGACAAATACTCCGGAAGATAGAGTCAGAGTTCAACGAGATCTGAACACAATGGAAAAATGGGCAAATGAGAACAAGATGCAATTTAATAAAGATAAGTGTAAAGTTCTGCATCTGGGTCAGAAAAATGAAAAGCATGCCTACTGGATGGGGGATACGCTTCTAGGTAGCACTGTGTGTGAACGAGACCTTGGGGTACTTGTGGATTGTAAACTAAACATGAACAGGCAGTGTGATGCAGCGGTAAAAAAGGCAAATGCCATTTTGGGCTGTATCAACAGAGGCGTCACATCAAAATCACAAGATGTCATAGTCCCATTGTATACGGCACTGGTCAGACCACACCTGGAGTGCTGTGTGCAGTTCTGGAGGCCTCACTTCAAGAAGGACGTAGATAAAATTGAAAGGGTACAGAGGAGAGCGACGAAGATGATCAGGGGCCAAGCGACCAAGCCCTATGAAGATAGGTTGAGGGACTTGGGAATGTCCAGCCTGGAGAAAAGGAGGTTGAGAGGGGACATGATAGCCCTCTTTAAGTATGTGAAAGGTTGTCACTTGGAGGAGGGCAGGATGCTGTTTCTGTTGGCTGCAGAGGAGAGGACACGCAGTAATGGGTTTAAACTACAAGTACAACGATATAGGCTAGATATCAGGAAAAAAAATTGACAGTCAGAGTAGTTCAGCAGTGGAATAGGCTGCCTAAGGAGGTGGTGAGCTCCCCCTCACTGGCAGTCTTTAAGCAAAAGTTGGATACACACTTTTCTTGGGTGCTTTAGGATGCTTAGGGCGTTGAGCAGGGGGTTAGACTAGATGGCCTGTATGGCCCCTTCCAACTCTATGATTCTATGTTATTTGTAAGGACCACAGCTGGGTAGCAGACCGCCATGTTCTCTTGGGCACTTAAGTTTTATGGCATAAATATTATTAACTCGGAATCTGCAGCAATAAATATTGTGGGACAAACCCAACGGAGAATTCTTGCTTGCAAACACTTGTAAAAAAGCGCTTGCTGGTTTTGTGCTTGCAAGGTCCTTATTGAGAAATAACTGCTAACTTAAAACGGTCCATCTACAGAAGGGTCAACGGTTCTAAGGCAATATTTAGGATTTGGAGTATCTCCAGCCAGTAGATTCAGTGTGTGAGAGCAACTGGTCTAGGTAGGTTGGCGAATGGTGTTTGTGCAGGACGGCTTTGATTTGCTTGGCCAGCAGGTCTAGATAGAGAATTCCTCCTTCTTTCAAAACATCTGCAAACAAGGAGAAAGTTTTGAAGTGACTGGAATTGGTTGATGCTTTGCTTTCAGCTGATTTCCCAAAAACAACCCACCCGATTTCCAAAACGACACAAAAAGGCATGCAATTTTCCTGAAAACCCAGGACACCAATGTCCCAAACAAAATTGGGGACATTGCTCAATTTCGTCATATATGTTTTAATAGATGTCCAGGAATAGCCACCAGTGACCTGTGCTTGTAAGCATACTTTTACAATGCTCTCTTAGGCCGAGATTGCCATGTGGTGATGCCCAGGTAAATTTATTTATGCATTTATGTCGGGGTGGTGCACATAGAACCAGTGGGGAGTGGAAAGGTCCACAGAAACATTTGGAGCGGTATGAACGAGCAAAAGCTCATTATAGTAACAACATTTGGGTAATCATCTGTTCCACTTAATAGTTCTAGTAAGGCCTTGGAGGAAGAGCTGGTCTCATGGCTTAACTGCCACTCAGCGCTTACTACCCACTCAGGGCGGCTGTCCCGTCCCTGAGTGCCTCCTTCCCCAATCGGCTTGCCTGGCTGTCCAGCAGCCAGCCAATCGCCTTCCGCCCCCCACAACTGAGCACTCCCTCCTCCTCCCACTTTCCTCTGAGGCTCGGAGGCTGCAGATCCCTGCTGTGTGAGAGCTGCCCGTGCTAGTGAGTTCCCTGCTTGGGGGCCTCCAGCCTGCAGACTTTCCAGGTACTTGGGGAGGGCGGGGAGCCATCCACAGAGTTCTTCCACCCCACCCCCCCATCTAGCACCCGTTGTATTCCTGAATGCAACGCCCTTAGCCCCTATCCTTAACACGCCTGCGGCGCCAGAAGCGCCGCGGACTAAATAAAGCGCTAAGCGCTTTGTGGGAGGAGTTAGGGCGGGCTTAGTCCATGATGAGGAAGGGGCCTGATTGGCCCCTTCCTCCAGACAGACCATCAGCTGGGCCAATCGGCAGGCGCAAAGCGCCTTCCAATTGGCCCGGCCGATTCCCGCCCTTCTGACAAGGAAGCAACTGCGAGCCACGCAGAGCGCGGCTCGCAGTTGCTTCCTTGCCGGCAGCCTGACGCATCGGGAGGCGCAAAGCGCCTACCGACGCGTCAGGCCACCGACCCAGGGAGCCCCCGGCAGTCGCGCTCCGCCCAACTGCCGGGGGCTCCCTAACCTAGCACCCACTGTATTAGTTGCAGCGGGCTTGATTACTAGTTAACAGTATAAAAGGGATAACAATAATAGGGGCATGCTGAGTGTCAAGGTTGCCCAGCAGGGGAGCCGGCTGTAGGGCGGTCCCCATCATTGGCCTCATCTGAAAGCCTAGCAGAAGAGCTCTGTTTGGCAGGCCCTACAGCACATCCTGCCTTTTCTGACTCTCGTTGAGGCATCTTGTGAGGAACCAGAGACCAGCCAATTGATCTGGTTCGTGGAAACAAATTCCGGAAGCCGCCGAGGCATACCAAAGACGGCCAGCTGGATGTTTTGGTTGGGGTCGTCCAACTCAACCAGCAGCCCCTGGTAGATGAACTCGATGTTGGCATTCAGCAAGGCCTTCTTGTCATCGTCGACGCACCGGAACCAGCTGACCAGGGCTTTCGCGGCTTCTAGGCGGACGTCGTGAGACGCATCGTCCAAATACTTCAGCAGCTCTGAAAACACACAACATGATCAACACCAGCCGCCTGTGAATGTGACAATTCAATTCATTCCTTGCCCTCTCTGAGGCACTCAAAAATATTTCCGTGCAGTGGAAAAACATGGCAGACCTCTCCGTTTTTCTTTGCCCTAACCCGGATAAGCCCAGGCTAGTCACCCCTCTGCAGATCTCGGATGCCAAGCAGGGGTAGGAAGTGTCCTAGAATTAACAGTTAACTTGGATAATCTCCAGCAGGCAGGGGCTCATGGTAATTGTAGTCCATGGACATCTAGAGAGCCACAGTCTGGCCACTCTAAGCTACACAATACTGAGAAACAGTTATTTAAAAACCTGCAAATATTTACAGCATCCTGTGCCACCAATGGCCAGTATGTAGCCTCCACTGGCAGAGGAGTAAACAAGAAAAGAATCGACAACAATTGTTGGTGTTGTTGTTGTTGAAAAGAATCGAAAGGGTCCTGACGACCATAAGGAGGGCCTGCGACACACTGCCGTACCCGGATAAATGGTGGTAAGCTTCTTGGACGGAAACTGCTTCCCGTTGGTCTCCAGGAAAACCGTGATTATTTGGCAGGAGAGCGAGCGGGTCACTTTGCAATCCTCATCCAGCGTGGCCAGGATCGCGGGCAGCAGCAGATGCTCCACGTTCAGGGTCTGGAAGCAAGAAGAGGAACGGCCGCCATAGGAGAAGCCCCCCCCCCCCCCGACACGCTCTCAGCTGAACGAGAAGGTAGCGGGACGCAGCCAGGCCCAGTCCTGGGGCAGGTCCGAAATGGGGCTCGGCACTGGGAGGGAGTTGAGGAATCAGGAGCGGGGCGTGAGTTCTGGGGCTCTTTCTCGCTGCAATTTCCCTTTAGATGCAGTTCGGGATGGAGAATTGGAGGAGGATGGTGGTTGAGATTCATGTTGGGGAATGAGGGGGTGGGTTAAGGTGGAAGGAGGGGGGTGTTGGCTCCAGGGGAGAGGAGGAGCTGCAGAGAATCATAGAATCATAGAGTTGGAAGAGGCCATACAGGCCATCTAGTCCAACCCCCTGCTCAACACAGGATCAGCCCAAAGCATCTGTGTGCCCCACAAGAAGAGGCACACAGGCTGCAAAACTAACAACCCTTTCCTGGGTGTAAGTCCCAACGAACGTTAAAGGGTTTACTTCTGTGTTGACCTCCGGATGATGGGGTGAATCCAGGCCAGAGCTCTTTGGCGTGACTGCTGTGCTGTAAGGAAATGAAGGTGACTGAGGAATATTTTACGTGGATAATAATTAAGATTGTGGACCACGGAACTGCACCAAGTGTCTGTTGCTGAATGATTCTCCTGTGTAATTCCTGCATCCTTTTAATGTGCTATGTTAAAGCCTCCAGTTTCAGCTTTCTGCCATCTGAACACTGTGACTCTTTAGTGCAGGGGTGGCCCAGGGGCTCGTGGGAATTGTAGTCCATGGACCTCTGGAGAGCCACAGTTTGGCCATATCTAGTTGAGTGAATGTCCCAGCCTCATATATGTATCTGACTCACTGTGTAATCTGCCTTGGATTTCAGTGAGAAATGGAAATAACTAATGTAAAGAAAGAAAGAAAATGTGTATGTTGATTCACTGGCCAGGAATCAGAGGATGGCTCTTGACAAACGCCTGCATTTCCTCAAATGCCCCCCACCCCAGCTGGGTTTTGGAGATTTAAAAAAGTGTAGAAAGTGGTTGGGAAACAGGAGAACATCTGCTTTTTCTTTAATCATTCCCATGAAAAGGTACAAGCATTATGGTGCATGCGCTTACAGCTGCCATCACCATGTCCTTTTAACTAATTTTACTGCAAATTTAAATTTTTTATATTGTCTAAAAGATTTATCTTCATGGGGTGGCAGGTTACAGTGGAGGAGCGAGAGGTTGGGAGTGTCCTGCATGGTGTGGGGGGTTGGACTATATGACCCAGGAGGTCCCTTCCAACTCTGTTATTCTAAGATTCTAAATTATGTCTAAACCTCCGGAAGAAGTTCCTGACAGAGCGGTTTCTCAGTGGAACAGGCTTTCTCGGGAGGTCTTCCTGACGGAGAGGCTGATTCTGTGAAGGTTCAAGGGGGTGGCAGGTTACAGGGGCTGAGGGAGAGGGTTGTGAGTGTCCTGCATAGTGCGGGGGGTTGGACTAGATGACCCAGGAGATCCCTTCCAACTTTGTGTTTCTATGATTCTATGATCTGCATTTTGATCTGTGACCATATAAACTGGACGCTCGTTGGAGCACATGGATCTCCTTCCGATAACTGGCGGTTTCCGGGTCATGGTTTTGCTGCAGGGAGGAGGTAAACATTTCTGAATTCAGCGCCTGACATGAAAATTGCCCTGCAAAACGTGCTTTGCTTCAGTATTCCAGAAGATGGTGCTCATGTTCAAATATAAGCCCCTTACCTAGACAAACAATCTCCAACCTTAAAGTGGATAGACCTGCTGGTCTGAAGTAGCACAACCAAATTTGATTAAGTCTTTTGAATAAGGTGCCATTGGACTAGAATCTTGTCAGTCTCCAATCTTTTCAGGCCTGAAACCCAGCTTTAACCCTTTGTTGTCACCACTGTCTTCCTCCCCTCTTCCGTCCTCCGATTTTCTCCTGTTTTCTTTCCTGTTCTCCTCTTCTCCCCCCCCCCCCCCGCAGCTACTGCCTTGAGTTAAAAATAAAAGCCCATCAAAACCACCGGCAACAGAAAAGGAGGAGAATGACATAGGTGTTGCTGCCGCAGCCGATCTCAGGTCAGAAATGACCCACTGGTGTTTCCTCTGCTACAAACGTGCCGTTTCTCTTGGCCTAAAATGCCCACTCCTTTCTGGACACCCAACAGCACCTTTCCGCTCTTGTGAAAACACAGAAAGAGCTGATGTTCCGGCTGTCTTACGGGAGTGCACTGTGATCTAATGAAAAAGAGATTCCAGATGTTCCTTATCTGATTTTCACAGCACCAAATATGAAACCCTGGTTGAGAAATCCTGCAGTAGATAGGAAGGGCATTTGGACTGGATTTGTGTATCTGCCGAACTTGACTTCTTCACATCCAAGAACCACCCAGTCCAAATGCAGGATTACCTACAGCAGGATTTCTCAGCCAGGGTTTCATGAAACCCTGGGGTCTCTTGGACAGGTGGGAATTAATTGATGTAAAGGTAAAGGTATCCCCTGTGCAAGCACCGGGTCATGTCTGACCCTTGGGTTGACGCCCTCCAGCATTTTCTTGGCAGACTCAATACCATTCCCTTCCCCAGTCATTACCATTTACCCCCCAGCAAGCTGGGTCCTCATTTTACCGACCTCGGAAGGATGGAAGGCTGAGTCAACCTTGAGCTGGCTGCTGGGATCAAACTCCCAGCCTCATGGGCAGAGTTTCAGATAGCATGTCACTGCCTTGCCACTCTGCGCCACAAGAGGCTCTTTAATTGATTTATATATATATATATATAAATGTAAAAATGTTAAACATTTATTGGTGATGTCACCATCTACGGTCATATCAACCCTCCCACCAAATGGCCAGTGATGGGCCTGGAAGGGGTGGGAAGGGGAGGAGCCCTGGGTGGGTGTCCACAGCGATGCTTCCCAACCGTATTCTGCATGATGGTGCCATTTCTGGGGTTTCTCGAAGCTGGATTCAGATTTCGGGGGTTTCTCAATGGTAAAAAAGCCGATTAAGTCTGATCTATTGTCAATTTATAAGTTCCCTGTCTCCCTAGACATGTATTTCTGCTTGAGCTGGTACTTAAAAGCAAAGCAAAGACCTCCCTCTTTCATAGAATCATAGAATCATAGAGTTGGAAGGGACCTCATGGGTCATCTAGTCCAACCCCCCCCACAGTGTAGGACACTCACAGCCCTCTTGCTCATCCCCTGTCACCTGCCACCCCCTTGAGCCTTCACAGAATCAGCTTCTCTGTCCGATGGCTCTCCAGCCTCTGCTTAAAAATCTCCAAAGATGGAGAACCCACCACCTCCCGAGGAAGCCTGTTCCACTGAGGAACCGCTCTGACTGTGAGGAACTTCTTCCGAAGGTTTAGACAGAATTTCTTTTGAATTAATTTCATCCCACTGGTTCTGGTCAGGGCAAGAGAGAACAACTCTGCTCTATGGTTGGGGTTTTAAGTCCAGATGAAGGGGAAGGGGGGGCGGGCAGGAGGGGGGCAGACGCACCTCTTCCGGAGAGAGCAGCTCGCTGTAAATCAGAGCCCAGAGGCAGGAGACGGCCATGGTGCGGATGGCAGCTGCTGTTCTTCCCCCTTGCCACTGAAGGTTCGGAGCCAGGATGTCTTTTATCATGATCTCGAGGTAGTTACAGAAATGCCTGGAGCAAAAAAGAAAGGAAAAAAAGAAAGCTTTGTGAGAATGTGATGGAATGACGAGAAGGGGGGGTGGGAGAGAGATGAAAAGGCACATTCCACACACACCCTCCGCAGACATGAAAACAGAGATCCAGAACAGGAAGAAAAGAGCATGAAAAGGGAGGAAGGGAGGTTAAGCTAACACGATGACAGTGTGTTAACAATATTTCATTACTTAAAACTTCTCGAGGGTGGCGGTGGGGGGGGAAGAGGGGAAAAGATACACAGACTTAGTATAAACAGTATCTCAGAAGAGAGGCAGAAAATCTTTGCCGTGCCTGGCCCTGCCAATAAGATGCCTCATCATCCAGGCAGGCCCTTCATACCGCTCTGCGCCGACATGAAAAAGCCCCGGCTGGAAGAACGTACAATGAGAATGCAGGCGGGTTACACGGATAAGATGGTAACAACCCAAGCACTGGATGTTCAGCCCTTTACACGTTCATTTCAAGGGCCAGCTCAGCTCTCTACATGGTCATTTCAAGGGCCAGCTCAGCTCAGCTCTCTACATGTTCATTTCAAGGGCCAGCTCAGCTCTCTGATGTGTGGGGGGGGCACAATTGATGGCACCCACTATGAAGCTCACACTGGTAGAAACACACTGGTCAACGTTTCCTGCCCCCCAGCCCTGCCGTAGATTACCCACAGCACACAGCTCATCTCTTGCCTCGAACGCCCTGTGGTCCTGGGGTCACCACGAGTCATTTGCAAATCAACGGCATACAGTTATTGCTTTAGGGGATCAAAACAAGATCCGCTGCTCAAATATTAGCCTCTAAAACTGACTTTTTATTAAAAAAGGACACTTTAGGAATCCATGGATTTGTTCTTATGGCTATGAGTATATACAGGAATACCCAGGAGTCAAGAAAATAACGCTTTGTTACGAAAACCTCATTTTTTCCCCCTCAGGAGAGAGCCAGCTTGATGTTGCGGTTTGGAGTGGCAGCTTCTAATCTTGATTCCCCACTCCTCCACATGCAACCAGCTGGTTGACGTTGGGCTAGTCACAGCCCTGACTGTGCTGTTCTGTCAGAGCTGTTTCGGCTCCACCTACCTAACCGGGTGTGTGTTGTTGTGGGGAGAGGACAAGGAAGGTGATTGTAAGTCGCTTTGAGACTCCTTTGGCCAGTGAAAAGCAGGCTGTCAAAACCAACTCTTCTTCTATGAAAAAAGAAAGACAACAGGTGTGGCTCTCCAAGAGCTGTGGTGAGAAGAGCTATCCCTGATGGATTTCTGCCCATCCTGCCGCTGTCAAATTACACCGCGAAGATGGAAGCGGGAGCTGCCTCTGGCGTTCCGACAGGTTCACCAGAACATACAGATTTCCCAATCCCGAAATAACCTATTTCCATAGGATTTTTCTACACTGCCTCTTCAGAGTCCTGAGGCTGCTGACCCTTAAAATCCTGTCACAGTTTCCAACACAAGCCGTAACATGGGCACAGCCACACCAAAGAGTTAAGGCTGCAAAAGCATAACAAGGTGCCCGGATGACGTGGAACAGTGCCTACCCTTCTGAATTGACAGTCTTGCTTGGCTCCTGAAGCAACTGTGAAAGAGTGGAGAACACCTTCAAGTGCATCAAGGGGTCCTTGGACGTCTGGAGGCACGTTTTCAGGATAAGAAACAGTTCTTGAAGGACTTCCCCGATGGCAGGGTCTAGAAAACAGAGACGGAAATAACAGGGGAGTTTTTCCCCGCGCAGGACTAAGTTGATCACAAGTTTTAGCCAAGAGATGAGCAAGGATTTGAGACCAAATTCAAATTTCTTTTAATGCAGCAGTGCGGCTAGATAATACAGATAGCAAGAAGAAGAAAAAAACATTTCACAGCAGAAAAATTGCAGAATCAGGGAGCTAGTACAAAATTTAAAACATATAAAATTGTATAATTGATGGGTACATTATAAAAAATGCATAGTAAAATTCCTCTAAAAGTCTTTACTGAAGCTTAAGTTGTCTTTCCCGTGTGCTAAGCACATGTGCACAGAATTTGGCAACCTGCTTAATAATATGGCCCCTACTATTCCACAGGAGGAATTTAACTTTTTCTTTGTTTGAGCTGTTGGAAGAATCCATGAGTAGAGACCAATTCCTTTCAAAGAGGAGGGGGATGTCTTGCAGAGGGAAAAGAATATGAGCATTTCTGCACAAATGGTGTTCACAAGCCAACACGGTGAGCATGAACACTGGAACTCTTAAGCATGCCTCGTGGCCAGCTCCCAAGAGGGAGGGAGGGAGGGGCTCTCCTGCAATCTCACCTGCCTTGCAGGTTTGGGGGGGCGGATAATGCACGGAGAAAGGGGTGTCCTGAGCTCTTTGGAAGAAGGGGAGGATGCAAATGAAACGGAGAAAGGCCTTTCTGTTGATTTTTCTGCAAATGCATAGTTCTTTCACATGCCGGGAGAAAAATAAGCAGCATGGGCCACACAGGTTTATTTATAATTTACTTTTTATACCGCCCATTCCCGCAAAAGTAGGCTCAAGGAGTCTCTCAACTGTTGTCAAAACCATCACATAATTAAATGCAATAAAATACTATAAAAATAATGCAATAAAATACTATAAAAATACAATAAAATGTGTTCCCACAATGCCCCAGCTCCCGCCGACTGTCGAAGTCCACCCAGCCAATAAGCTCTGAGCTCAGGGGAGGGGAGGAAGGAGACCCACATGATTCTAAGCTGCCCTGGCCTGGTGGAAGAGGGCCACAATGTTGATTCTCTCTGGTTCTCTTCACGACAAGGACCTGCTTCTATTTCAGCATGCGAATGTCACACAGCCCAATTCCAAGCAGGCGTCTCTGGAGGTGAGTCCCAACGGGAACTCGAAATTCTTGTCTCCGTGAGAGAGACGGGGTGGAATGGGAAGGAGAGGTCACAGAGGACGTTCTGAAATGGCGTCCGGCCCCCCTTGGTTGGGTTGTTGTTGTTATAATGTAGACTGACCGGCCACCCGTCCCTAGAAGTAGGTTTGGCCCAGCTAACATCAAGAGAAGGACCTACCTGAGTGAGTGGCGATGACGTCCAGCTGCAGCAGCTCGGAGGAGTAGCAGGTCCAGGTGTCGGGGGCGGAGGAGACCCACTGCATGAGCTGAGAGGCCCACCGAGCCCTCCAAGCCCTGCACCTCCGCCAGGGACCTCATGGCCTCTTCCACCTGGTGAGTGATGATGTGAAAATGCGGAAAGGTAGAAAAAGTTTCTTTAAAGAACAGGATTGGACAAAAAAAAGCAACCCCCCACCCCAATCTCTTTCCACAAATGAGCAGCTCCTACACTGATGTGTACAGAACTGGCACACTCCCCCCCCCCAGCCTGATTTCTAGACCACTGCAGGTATTTCCCCCAAATGGTGCGAATGCCCTCCTCTTTAACCGGCCCCCCTTCAGGCCATGGTATCCATGGAAGCGTCCAGAATCACGTCTAGATTCCTGGGGGAGTGAGCCGTAGAGAGCTGCACACCATCCAGGGCAGGCAGGCGCGGTTCCTCGCATGGGCCCTTCCTACCTAGCCACAGGACCTCCGTCTTTGACGACTCTGCTTGAGCCATCTCGTCACTGCTTCCAGGCAGCTGGCTAATGCTTCTGGGGGGGAGTCAGGGCAGCTATCCATCAGGAGGAAGAGCTGGGTGTCATCGGCATATTGACGACAACCCAGCCCAAACCTCCGTACCAGTTGTGCGAGAGGGCGCATAAAGATGTTGAATAGGATAGGAGAGAGGACCGCTCCTTGTGGGACTCCACAAGTAAGTTGACGACGGTCTGATGTTTTGTCTCCAATTGCAACCCTCTGTCCACGATCCCGGAGGAAGGAGATCAGCCATTGGAGGGCTGTCCCTTGTATTCCGGCATCGATGAGGCGGCGAGCTAGAAGCTCGTGATAACTGTGTCAAATGCTGCTGAGAGGTCTAGTAATATCAGCAGTGCCGACCCGCCTCGATCCAGCTGGCGACGGAGATCGTCCGTCAGGGTGACTAGCGCTGTCTCTACCCCACGGCCAGGCCGGAAGCCTGACTGGGATGGGTCTAGGACCGAAGCTTCTTCCAGGTACTCTGTTAGTCGGTTTGCGACTGCCCTTTCTATCATCTTCCCCAGAAACGCTAAATGCGAGACGTGTCTGTAGTTGTTGGGCTCTCGCGGGTCTAAGGATGTTTTTTTCAGCAGTGGGCGTCCCACAGCCTCTTTCAGCCCCTCCGGGAATTCTCCCGTCGAGAGAGATGGTCGTGGCTCTGTGGTACCTGGCAGACCGGTCTCCGAGCCGTTTGGACTGGGCATCCCAAACATGGGAGAGATCGTCCTCGAAGTCTGCTTTGCCATGGATGCAGAGCTCTACAGCCAGGTGGTTTGCCTAGGCGAAAATGGGGAGGCAGGTGGGCTGGGATCCAGGGATGCTTGTAAATATCCCTTTTGGGCCAAAAGCCACATAGCAACATGCTGCAATGGCCCCCGATCCATGTGGTGCTTCGCTGACTCAGAAACACTAGCAGAAGTGCAGAGGGGTGAACCCTGGCAGTATCTCATCCCCCAGAGTGCTCAGGAGCTGGGGCTGTGGGAGACCCCAGACAGGCAAGGTAAGGAAGAGGCAGCTGTCAGAATCCTGCCTACATGGGTCCTGCTTTGCTCATATTAGCCATACCGTAACCATTTTGCTTGTCTGCTGTATCTTTCTAGATTCTAGCCACTGTCTGTTGCTCCAAGGTCAGTCTGCCAGGCTGGCCGTTATCTATCTGCTTCCTGGCTGAGTTCCCAGACTCTGCACATAGGTGGCTTCTTGTTATGTCTTGGCCTTGATGCCCTTGTTACCAACAGCTACCGATGGGGGGGGGGTGGCATGTGGATCTTATAATGTATTACTTGGCCTGGCTTAGCCAGAACTGTCTTTGAGCTTCATGTGACACAGCTTGAATAAAGATTCTGCCTTAAACAAGTGGAATTCTTATTTACAAGTCTGAGATCCTGACAGCAGCGAGGGTCCTGGCTCTCCGGCCGTGAACCTGTACTTTAGCCAGGTGGTGGCAGTGGTTATCCAGAGAGTTCGCTTTGCCACCTGCCTGAAGTTGACAACCAGCCGGATCAGGGGGTGGGCAAGGATGGGACCGGGTCTGCAAGTCAGAAGCAGGCTGCTTTCGTCACATTTGGTGGCAGTGGTGGGATAAGGACAACAGTGAACCAGATTGGTCAGGTAATTTGTGAATTTGTCATGGGCATGGACAGAGAAAACTGGCCCTGCGAGGCAGAAACAGGCTGGTTCCGGTAGAACACCCAAACATATAAATGTGCTCTTTGAAGGCAACTTGAATGTACGTGTATTGTTCTGTCCCACAGCCTGAGCTGGATGGCATTTGACAGAGAGTGTCCAACACAAACTAAGCTTCTTATAGATAACTATATTAGGAATCTCAAAGCAGCAGATTATATAGTTGCAGGAGTTCTCCTGAAGGAAAAGTAATTCTTTAAAGTTCAGTCCGGTGAAAAGGGAAGGGCGTTTTCCCACCTTGGCTGTTAGCCAGGAATTTGGGCTTATCTTCCACTCACATTTGGAACAAAGAAAAGAGCTACCTTACTACAATTCCCAGCATCCTCTCTTTTAGAGCAACAGGGGAGAATATCTACATCTCAGTACTCTAGCTAAAGGCTGCCTGGCTGGACAGAACATGTATTCTTTTTTCACACGTTCACAAGGACACAGGTTTGTGTATGCGCAGCAACATGTACGGCACACTTAAAAAAAAAAAAACAGGTTCCAGGCCAGAAACGGGGATGGGGAAGCGGCTGCAAGGGTCGGCACAAGTGAGAGCCAGTTTGGTGTAGTGGTTAGGAGTGCGGACTTCTAATCTGGCATGCCGGGTTCGATTCTGCGCTCCCCCACATGCAACCAGCCGGGTGGCCTTGGCCTCGCCATGGCACTGATAAAACTGTTCTGACTGGGCAGTGATATCAGGGCTCTCTCAGCCTCACCCACCCCACAGGGTGTCTGTTGTGGGAGGAGGAATGGGAAGGCGACTGTAAGCCGCTTTGAGCCTCCTTCGGGTAGAGAAAAGCGGCATAGAAGAACCAGCTCTTCTTCTTTTTCTTCTTCTTCTACCTCCTCACGGGCTTGCCTCTGGTTGCTCCCTGATGAGAAACACAATTAGGAGTGGCAAATGGGGAGGGAAATCTTGCCAAAATTCATGCCAGCCCCTGCACAGCCTTGAATTGCTGACCACACTGTGTGAAAGCTGCACTAAAATTCCCAGCTGTTGCCGGCAGGGCCTCTCCAGGCCTGCAGTTGTTCCCTCTGCCTGCACTGCAGGTTCTCTGCCACTGAGCCACTGTCCACCTCTCTGTCTAGAGGCTGATGTGGAGATTTACCCTGGAGCAGAAAGTGTGACATGGCGCTAAAGAAGGCTAATGCAGTCTTGGGATGTACCGACAGAGGCCTCACATCAAAATCACAAGATGTCATGTTACCCTAGAGGTAGCCCATAATGGAAGGGTGCCTCACACAGAGATACCTTCATGCACAGAAGCCCATGACTGGACTCTGAGCAGGTTGGCACACACAGAAACCAGCCTGGCAGAGACTGACTATGGAGTCAGTAGAGCCCCTTAAGAAACCTAGGAAGCCAGGCTAAGTTTCCATCTTGTTTGGGCTTCACTAGATTTCTTACATTTCCTCCTTGCCCAACTGACTGAGCTAAATGTGCACGTTATCTAAATCACACCCCCCCCCCAGCCAAAGACCATTACACTATCTACAGGAAAGGAATATCCCTTCAAGGTACTAACTGCAACTTCTTTTGTCTCTCTTGTCCAGTGTAATTTCTGTCTAGCAGCATCTCTTATCCCCAAATGTCTTCTCCCCAGTCCTTCCTGATAAAACAAAGACAGGGCCATTAGCGACACATTACACCTAGCCAAGGTATTGTTCTACTTGATGAGATTACTCCACACCTCCCACTCTAGTGACATCACAGTTCAAACTCACCTATCAGGTACGCATAATATCAGAGACCAATCAACAATCACGAACCTCCAAGTGGGCAGTCTCTGGGGCTGGCCGGGGAATTTCAAACACTATATCAAGCCTTGCGCACACCCTGTGTGTGTGTGTGTGTTATGTTGTCCACACCCGGCATCCTGTCCACCTCCTGATGTCATCAACCCTGTGTCTGGGCTGCTTGGATCCAAGAAAGGATCCAAGAAAGGATCCAAGAAAGAAATCTTGAACTTGGCCCCCTGTAGAACTTAGTGTAACTTGTGCCCCTGTAGAACTTAGTGTATGTTTTTGCTTCTGTGTGTGTTTTGAATGTAACCCTGATGTTTTCCCCAAATAAATCCCCTGAGTGTAAGCTTTTGTCTTCTTCATTTAAGAAGAGTTTCTTCCAGGGAAAGGACCCCGTAAAAATTGGTAGTAAAGATCCTGTGTTACCCAGCCTCTTGCTATCCCCAGCAATTTGGGTAACAGTCATAGTCCTGCTATATAACGATAGATTCAAACGAGTAGCCATGTTGGTCTGCTATATAACGTATAGGTCAGACCGTACCTAGAATCATAAAATCATAGAATCATAGAATCATAGAGTTGGAAGGGGCCATACAGGCCATCTAGTCCAACCCCCTGCTCAACGCATACTAAATTATCCAAGAAAAGTGTGTATCCAACCTTTGCTTGAAGCAAATATTGTAAGCAAATTCGGCCAGCGGGAGCAAAGACACCCAGTCATCCTGTTGGTGATTGATAAAGCAGCGGAGATACTGTTCCAGTATTTGATTCACTCTTTCAGTTTGGCCGTTTGACTCTGGATGGTACCCGGAAGTCAGGGCTTACTCCACACCCAGGAGTCTCAAAAGCTCCCACCAGAACTTGGCAACGAACTGGGGGCCCCGATCCGAGAGCGGCCTCCTAGGAAGGCCTCCTATGTAGGCGATATACGTGGGTGACAAACAAGGATGCCAGTTTGGCCGCCGAGGGCATCCCACCACACGGCACGAAGTGAGCTTGCTTGGAGAAAGCATCCACCACCACCCAAATCAAATTTTTCCCATGACTGAGGGGCAGATCAGTTATAAAGTCCATAGTAACATCTGACCACGGGCATGAAGGAGTGGGCAACGGGTGTAGCAAACCCCTTTTCTTCCCCCCCATGGGCTTAGAAGTCAAACAAACAGGGCACCCCTGAACGTATTTCTCCACGTCCACCCGCAGAGAGGGCCACCAATAATGCCGCTGGACTAGATGCAAAGTTTTCACGAAGCCGAAATGTCCGGCTGACTTGGAATCGTGGCACAATTTCAGGACTTCCCCCCGGGCCCCTTTCGGGACATACAATCGATTTTCTTTCAGAAACAGGCCCCCCTTCTCGTCCAGGGAGGGGCGTAGCGCCGCGAACTCCTCGTCTGCCAGGACGTCCTTCTGGGCCCAACCCCCAGGGATGGGAATCCCACCCTTTGCCTTACTGCGCGTCATGGCTACCAATCCCTACTGAGAAGGCGTGAAGACTGTGTCCACCAATGGGTCGCGCTTACTGTTGTACTGGGGGATGCGCGACAGCGCGTCCGCCAAAAAGTTCAGTTTCCCTGGCAGATGCTTGAGAGTAAAGTCGAACCGGGAGAAAAACTCCGCCCACTTCATCTGCTTGGCGGAGAGGGAGTGGGGCTGCTTCAGGGCTTGTACGTTTCTATGATCCGTCCAAACCACGAACGGGACCGCCGCCCCCTCCAACCAATGCCTCCAGGTGGCAAGCGCCAATTTTACGGCCGCAGCCTCTTTTTCCCAAATTGCCCAATTCCGTTCAGGTCCCGAGAATTTTTTAGACAGGTAGGCAATGGGGTGCAACTTGCCATCTCCCCCCTCTTGCAGGATCACGCCCCCATGGCTACATCCGAGGAGTCTACTTGGACCGTGAATTGCTTTGCTGGATCTGCGTGGGCCAGAACAGGCTCCTTGTCAAAAGCCCCCTGACAGTATATATATATACATACTAAAATTCATTATCATATATATATATATATATATATATATATATATATATATATATATATATATATATATATATTAATATCAATTACTCACACATACAAAAAAAAATCAAACCCTTAATTAAAACATTAAGGAGCCCAGGAAGGGGGAGAAAAGAGTCTAAGGGGTGGTTGGCTGTTGGATCAGCAAAACCCCTTTTTGGCGCATAGCCCGGTAATTAGCCGCAGGTTTGGGCGGCGGAAAAAGGAAGGCAGCCCCGAAGATCTCCACTCCCAAGAAACCAGCACCGAAAGGAAAAGTGGATGCAGGCAGCGCGTCACGGACACAAGGACGGAGGGCTTCAGGTGGGAGGTCGGCATCGGTTGACCAATATGTCCCCTGTGGCAATAGACGTGGTGAGCGTCAGGCCGATGTATATATATAATTGGACCCTGCCTGCCAAAGTCCAGGAAGGAAAAAATTGCCTCTGCGATCTTCGCACTCGGGCCAACGAATCCTGCCTCGATTTTGAAGACACAGCAGGGAGCAAGCTTCCCGCTGTGCCGTCAGGGAGGAAAGAGGCAGAGCACGCTCTCTCTGCCCCTAAAGAAGGCGTTGCCACGCCCTCCTCCTCCCCCGCCCCCCCCGAACGCGACGCACACTGACGAGCCTCATCAAGAGGCTCACCTAGCTGCGTTCGGGGAAGCGGCAGGATCGCCCCGAGCCGCGGCGCGTCTTTTTGCAGCCGCATGCCCACCGCGTCGGCAACAAGGAGCTCGGGGTAAGTCCCAACTCCGATTAAATCCATACAACAAATGGGATACATAACTGCTAAATGTTGCTCACTTGAACAAGACCTGTTCTACACATTCATACATCATGCATGCTAAAGACACCCTTTTGTGTAAACCAAGGTGGAAAATTTACCTTTATTTTAACTTTATTAATTTGTATGTCTTCATATAGTTAGCAGGAAACATCCCACAAGTTTATCATATGCTTAGGACTTAGGTAAAGTTAGTTTCTTAAAACTTTAACAAGGTAAGTAACATATTATGGCCATATAGCAAAAGCAACTAGTGCTATTTCCAAATTCTCTGTTATTATTACATAGTATTATGAAATTCTATCTTCTACTGCCTATGAGATAACCTTAAATACTTGTTGGCTAAGAAATTACTTTATGTCATCGATTACATCCATACAACGAATGGGATATATACCTGCTATATAGCATGCATGCTTAAAGACATCTTAAAAACTGGGCTAAGAAATCATTTTATGTCATGGATTACATCCATACAAGGAACGGGATATATATCTGCTATATAGCATGCATGTTAACGACACCTTAAATACCTTAAATAAATTACTATATGATATTGATTACATCCATACAGCGAATACCTGCTAAACGTTGCGCAGTTGAACAGGACCTAGCCTGCTGAGTCACATAGCATGCATGCTAAAGACACCCTTTCGCGTAAACCAAGGCTATGTACCGAAATGTAAACAAACATTTACAAGAGAACGACTCATTTTATTTTCATATTACTTCAGATGTCTTTATATAGTTAGCAGAGAACATCCTGCAGATGCCCTTGTTTTTTTTCCGTAAAATCACAAGGTCTTAGGACTTTAACAAGGTAAAGTTAATTTCTTAAAACTTTAACATGGTAAGTCACATATTATGGCCATTTGGCAAAAGCAACTAGTGCTATTTCCAAATTCTCTGTTATTATTACATAGTATTATGAAATTAAGAGCCTCTTGTGGCGCAGAGTGGTAAGGCAGCTGTCTGAAAGCTTTGCCCATGAGGCTGGGAGTTCAATCCCAGCAGCCGGCTCAAGGTTGACTCAGCCTTCCATCCTTCCGAGGTCGGTAAAATGAGTACCCAGCTTGCTGGGGGGTAAATGGTAATGACTGGGGAAGGCACTGGCAAACCACCCCGTATTGAGTCTGCCATGAAAACGCTAGAGGGCGTCACCCCAAGGGTCAGACATGACTCGGTGCTTGCACAGGGGATACCTTTACCTTTACCTATTATGAAATTCTTCTACTGGGTATGACAACCTTAAAGACTCGTTGGATAAGGAATTACTTTATGTCACTGATTACATCCATACAACGAGTAGGAAATATACCTGCTAAGCATTGCTCACTTGAACAGGACCTGTTCTGCAGATTCATATAGCATACATGCTAAAGACACCGTTTCGTTTTTACCAATCCGGTGTACAGAAATTTTACCTTGATTTTACCTTGATTTTACTTTATTACTTTCTACGTCTTCATATAAGAGTAAACATCCCGCATGCTGCAGATGGAGTCTCTTGACATTTTTTCTTAAAACCAGCAGAAGCCCTATTATATTACAAGATAGTTTCTTAAGACTTCAACAATCTAACTCACATATTTAACTATTATGGTCGTACCGCAAAAGCAACTAGTGCTATTTCCAAATTCTCTGTTATAATTACATAGTAGTATGAAATTCTATCTTCTACTGCCTATGAGATAACCTTAAATACTTGTTGGCCAAGAAATTATGTCATTGATTACATCCATACAACGACTGGGATATATACCTGCTATGTAGCATCCATGCTAAAGACAAAAATACTGGGCTAAGAAATCATTTTATGTCATGGATTACATGACATGGATTACAAGGAACGGGATATATACCTGCTATATAGCATGCATGTTAAAGACACCTTAAATACCTTAAATAATTTACTATATGACATTGATTATATCCATACAATTAATACCTGCTAAACGTTGCGCACTCGAACAGGACCTGGCCTGCTGAGTCACATATCATGCATGGTAAAGACAACCTTTCGTGTAAACCAAGGTGGTGTACAGATATGCAAGCAAGATTTACATGAGAACGACTAATTTTACCTTTAATACATCTGACGACTTCATACAGTAAGTAGAAAATATCCCTCACGTTTATCATATGCTGCAGATGGAGTCTCTTGGTATCATTTCTTAAAACCCTCACAACCCATAGTAGATTCCAAAATAATTTATTTTGCCTTCTTCAAGGAATGTCACATATTTAACAATTATGGTTATATACCAAAAGCAAGTCGTGCTATTTCCAAATTTTCTATTATTATTACATAGTATGAAATTCTATCTTCTACTGGGTATGATAAGCTTAAATACTCTTTGGCTAAGAAATTACTTTATGTCATTTATCATCCATACAACGAATGAGATATATACCTGCTATATTCCTACAGTATGCATGCTAAAGACACCTTAAATAGTCGGCAAAGAAATAACTTTATGTCATTGATTACATCCAGAAAACAAATAGGAAATATAGGAAACCCTGCTAAGGGTTGCTTAGTGTTATCTATCTTCTACTGTCTATGAGATAAACTTAAATACTTGTTGGCTAAGAAATTACATTATGTCATTGATTACATCCATACAACGAATGGGATATATACCTGCTATATTCATATAGCATGCATGCTAAAGACACCTTAAATAGTCGGCTAACGAATGACTTTATGTCATTGATTACATCCATACAACAAATGGGATACATACCTGCTAAATGTTGCTCACTTGAACAGGACCGGTTCTACACATTCATACAGCATGCATGCTAAAGACACCCTTTCGTGCAAACCAAGGCGGAAATTTTACCTTTATTTTAACTTTATTAATTTGTATGTCTTCATATAGTTAGCAGAAAACATGCCATCACAAGTTCATCATATGCTTAGGACTTTAACAAGGTAAAGTTTCTTAAAACTTTAACAAGGTAAAAGTTGTATTTACAAATATTATTGTTGTAAAGTTGTAAAACAAATATTATGGCCATATAGCAAAAGCAAGTAGTGCTATTTCCAAATTCTCTGTTATTATTACATAGTATTATGAAATTCTATCTTCTACAGGGTATGACAACCTTAAAGACTCGTTGGCTAAGGAATTACTTTATGTTACTGATTACATCCATACAACGAGTACGAAATATACCTGCTAAGCGTTGCTCACATGAACAGGACCAGTCCTGCAGATTCATATAGCATGCATGCTAAAGACACCCTTTCGTGTAAACCAAGGCAGTGTACCGAAATGGAAATAACATTTACAAGAGAACGACTCATTTTATTTTCATTACTTTGAATGTCTTCATTCAAAGTAGTCCCCGGTTGCCATGGCACAGAGGGAAGAGGAGGGGGAGGGGGAGCTCTTGAGGACCCCCGTCCGCGGCGCAGGGTGCGGGGACATGGCAGGGCTGCAGCCACGGGAAGCTGGCAGGGGTCGCAGACAGGGCGTGGGCAGCGATGGCTGTAAGTGGCGCGGCAGAAAAATAAATGGCCCTCCCGTCAGTGGGTTGGCCCTTGACTTCACCTGTCATTCGCTCCTGTCATTCACCTGGCGCCCCTTCGTGGGCTATGCTCAAACATGTAGGCAGCCACAGCGTCCCTGATGCGTTGACCCTGCTGCCGTGTGTGCAGGCAATCCCGCAGCCCCTCCTCCTTGACCTCAATGGTCTCCCTAGGCGGCATCTCCAAACTGAGTTCAAGGCCGCGTGCCTTGCAGATGTTGTGCAGGATGACTCAGGCGGCCGGCCACGGCCTGCCCACTCAGCTTCCACTATCGCAGCCTGCTGGGGAACACGCCGCACACTGAGGCTCACGCCACCTGTAGGGGCCGCCCACTGCCCCGCATCCCCAGGATTTCGGCCAGCCTCTTGTAGTACGGGCATGTGGCCGGCTCGGCTCCCGTGCAGTCATTGTGCTCACGGACACGAAAGTACTCCTGCCACCACGCCTTGGTCTTGGTCCAACGTTCCAAGGCGCTGCAGACGAAGCCTGGAGGTCCCTGGAGACACGCTCAAAGACCTCCCACTTCCTGTGAGACATGTGCAGGGCCTCCTGGACGTCGGGAGTGCCCCAGATGTCCAGCAGGGCCACGACCTCGTGCTCCCTCAAGTTACGGCCCCGTCCGCCCTGCTCGCCGGTGCTTGCCGATGCCGATGAGCTGGGCATCAGGTAGTTGTCCACCGGGACAGGGGGACCCTCAGCCGCCGGGGCGGGGTTCCTTGGACAACACTGCCATGGTCTTCCTGCTCGCTCTAGCTGCGTGCCGTCGCTCTCACTGGGCTGCTAGCCAGTAATGGGGTCTCCGCGTGGTGGCCGAGTAGCAAGGGCAACGTGGGCACGTATGGGCATTCCTGCTCGCCGTCACTGCGTCCAGGGGATGCCGGCTTCCCTGGAAACGTCGGGGGCCATCCTGGGACCCCTCGCGAGACTCTGAGCCGGACGCGATGCGGGCGTGGTGGGAAGGGGCGGAAACTGGGCGTGGCTGGTCACTTTCGACCATGCTGCACACCTGGCGAGAGCGGCGTGATGGGGCTCGCTGGCAATGCCGGGCAGTGGAGCTCTTCTTGCTCCAGTGCCTTGCCATGGGCCACGCACACCATCTCATGACCAGCCAGCTGGTCAATTGTTATGATATCTTCCGGGCAGCCTCCAAATACTTGGAGGCCGCTGGATACTCCCAGACACCCCATCAGTGCTGGGAGAAATTCGAGGGGCTCCGGGCCGCCTTCTTGGCGGCTCTCAGAGCCATTGCAGCTGACACTCCAGGGCCGCCTCCGCAGCACGCCGATGTCCTTGACCTCATGTGGGCGGAGGCCGGAGTCCCCACATGGATGTTACAGCAGCAGGAGGGTGTGTACGGCAGCAACGGGCGCCTGTGCAGACCCGGGCCATTGGCCATCATGGCACACTAGGGCCCTCTGGTACAGCCATCGCTCTCATGGGATCCATGTCTTCCACCCTTGCAGGGGATGCCTCGACGGACCCGAATCTGGCTCTGGCGCTCAACCTGGAACTCCCCGATTAATTAAATAAATTAATATATAACATTGGTTACATCCATACAACGAATAGGAAATATACCTGCTAAACGTTCCGCACTTGAAAAGGACCTGGCCTGCTGATTCACATAGCATGCATGGTAAAGACACCCTTTCGTGTAAACCAAGGTGGTATACAGAAATGCAAACAAGATTTACACGAGAACGACTCATTTTATCTTTAATACATCTGACGACTTCATATAGTTAGCAGAAAATATCCATCAAGTTTATCATATGCTGCAGATGGAGTCTCTTGGTATTGTTGGACTTCAACAATGTAACTTACATATTTAACTATTATGGTCGTATTGCAAAAGCAACTAGTGCTATTTCCAAATTCTCTATTATTATTACATATTATTATGTGATTGATTACATCCATACAATGAGTGGGATATATACCTGCTATATAGCATGCATGCTAACCTTAAATACTGGGCTAACAAATCACTTACAACCTTACAACGCATGGGATATATACCTGCTTAGCGTTGCTCAATTGAACAGGACCTGTTCTGCAGATTCATATAGCATGCATGCTAAAGACACACTTTGGTGTAAACCAAGGAGGTGTACTGAAATGTAAACAACATTTACAAGAGAACGACTAATTTTATTTTCATTACTTTGGATGTCTTCATATAGTTAGCAGAGAACATCCCGTAATTTTATCATATCCTGCAGATGGAGTCCCTTGTTTTTTTTCATAAAATCACAAGGTATTTTAACAAGGTAAAGTTCATTTCTTAAAACTTTAACAAGGTAAGTCACATATTAGCCCTATTATATTACAAGTAATTTCTTAGGACTTCAACAATGTAAATCACATATTTAACTATTATCTTCGTATCGCAAAAGCATCTAGTGTTATTTCCAAATTCTCTGTTATTATTACATACTATTATGAAATTCTATCTTCTACTGGCTATAAGATAACCTTAAATACTTGTTGGCTAAGAAATCACTTAATGTCATTGATTACATCCATAGAACGAATGGGATATATCCCTGCTTAGCATTGCTCACTTGAACAGAACCTGTCCTGCAGGACCTGTCCTTGCATGCATGCAAAAGACACCCTTTGGTGTAAACCAGGGCGGTGTACCGAAATGTAAACAACATTTACAAGAGAAAGACACATTTTATTTTCATTACTTTGGATGTCTTCATATAGTTATCAGAGAACATCCCACAGTTTTATCATATCATGCAGATGGAGTTCCTTGGGTTTTTTTCATAAAATCACAAGGTCTTTAACAAGGTAAAGTTAGTTTCTTAAAACTTTAACAAGGTAAGTCACATATTATGGCCATATAGCAAAAGCAACTAGTGCTATTTCCAAATTCTCTGTTATTATTACATAGTATTATGAAATTCTATCTTCTACTGGGTATGACAACCTTAAAGACTCGTTGGCTGAATTAGTTTATGTCACTGATTACATCCATACAACAAGTAGGAAATATACCTGCTAAGCGTTGCTCACTTGAACAGGACCTGTTCAAGTCTATTGAGGGATGGAAGAGGCTTAATCCACGCTCTGGAGATCCTAGGTGACCGATTTCATTAGCAGTGTTAAAAAGTTTGGTGGAAATCTTGCCAGATATATGTACTTCAGCATGTGAAACAATACTTTTTGAGGCTGCTTTTACACTGGCCTATTTTGGTGCCTTCCGTTGCAGTGAGATCGTAGTAGCATCATGAAGTGATGTGGGAAACCGTGCCTTAGAGAAGAGAGACATGAAAATTGTGGGCCAAGAGCTGCACGTTAACCTGCATACTTCAAAGACAGATCAGTTGAAGCACGGCTCCTTTTTAGTTTTTCGAAAACAGAAAGGACTATGTCCAGAGTTTGGAGGCATATTTAGCACTCTGTCCTGATATCCCTGGGCCCTTGCCCGGGGGATATCAGAAAGGTTACTAAAGGGGTTGCGAAGTTCGTAACAGAAAAAGGGGGTATAGTGGTGTGGCATCCAAATATTGTAATGGGTTATGTCTGTCTCAATATCAATTTGGGGCAGTATTATGGAACGCTTTGAGAAAATTGGATTTGCCGCCAACACAATTTAGCTCCCATTCATTTAGAATTTTATTTATTTTTATTTATTTAGATTTATATACCGCCTTCCCCGAAGGCTCAGGGGAGCTGCGGCTGATCACGGGAATACCGCCATCACGGGAATACCGCCAGAGGGCATTATGGCGGTGGGGTGATGGAAATCCTCCGTTTATAAGAAGTATGTTTGCCCGAGTCTCTTAATTTGATGTGTTCCATATTACGGGTCATGCCCAACCTGTGCCCCGGATTTTGGTCATTGGCCACAGCATTGTACACTGGGCAGCACGTTACGCCATCAGATCTGGTTGGACTAACAGTCTGGATCTGGCTGACCGTTTTCGTATTTGTTGGGCCAGAAGAAGAGGCATGCGATGGATCTCGTTAATGGATGATTTGGATGTGGCATTCCAAAGATAATAATCGTTCACTTAGGAGAAAATGATTTGACTTCGTGGACAGCTGTTGGCTTAAAGGATGTAATTAAAAGAGATTTTCGCGTCATAAGGGACCAGGGAGTCAAATCTGGTGGTCTGAAATGTTGGAGAGATGAAGATGGAGGGGTGCAATCTCCTTGAGGAGGGTGGATCTTAATAGAAGAAAGGTTAATAAAGGGGTTGCGAAGTTCGTAACAGAAAAAGGGGGTATAGTGGTGCGGCATCCGAATATTAAACATCGAATGTCGGCTCTATACAGAAAGGATGGAATTCATCTTTCTGAATGGGGGATGGACATTTGGCTGGATGATGTAAGGCATGCTTTAGTAAGCGTTGGCAGGAGCACGGGGTCAGGGATACCCAGGGGTACCCAGTCCCCAGCTCAGTGGTGGGTTTTGTGGCATGGGGAGATCCCTTTGTGAGCAGGACAAGCCTGCATGCTGCTCTGCTCTTGAGTGGGGGCCTCCGTAAGAGGCTGTGAGGAAGCGGTGTCATTTGGTTCTCCTCTCATGGAGTTTAGGCCAAATGGCTGAACGTCATTTCCGGGTGGCAGGGGGACCCGGCAGGGATTCACACCTCGGCAGGTCCTTGGGTGCCACCTCCCAATACCCAGCAGGACATTGGGGGCTCAAGAATTGTGGCTTAGGGCCATGCAGATATTCTTGGGCGTTTCTGCTGGAAATGATTCTCTGTTATTATTACATAGTATTATGAAATTCTATCTTCTACTGCCTATGAGATAACCTTAATTACTTGTTGGCTAAGAAATTACTTTATGTCATTGTTTACATCCATACAACGAATGAGATATATACCTCTTCTGCAGTTTCATATAGCATGCATGCTAAAGACACCCTTTGGTGTTAACCAAGGCAGTGTACCGAAACATTTACAAGAGAACGACTCATCTTATTTTGATTTTTTTTGGATTACATATAGTTAGCAGAGAACATCCCACAGTTTTATCATATCCTGCAGACGGAGTCCCTTGAATTTTGTTTGTAAAATCACAAATTCTCTGTTATTATTACATAGTATTATGAAATTCTATCTTCTACTGCCTATGAGATAACCTTGTTGTCTAAGAAATGACTTTATGTCATTGATTACATCCATACAATGAATGGGATATATACCTGCTATATAGCATGCATGCTAAAGACACCTTAAATACTGGGCTAAGAAATCACTATACTGATTACTTCCTTACAACGGATGGGATATATATCTGCTCAGTTGAACAGGACCTGTTCTGCAGATGCATATAGCGGTGTACGAAAAACCAAGGCGGTGTACGAAAAAACAAAATTTTCAAGAGAACGACTCATCTTATTTTGACTATTTGGGATGTTTTCATATAGTTAGCAGAGAACATTCCACAGTTTTATCATAACCTGCAGATGGAGTCCCTTGGTTTTTTTTTGTAAAATCACAAGGTCTTAGGACTTTAACAAGGTAAAGTTAGTTTCTTCAAACTTTAACAAGGTAAGTCACATATTAGGGCCATATGGCAAAAGCAAATAGTGCTATTTACAAATTCTCTATTATTACATAGTATTATCAAAGTCTATCTTTTACTGCCTATGAGATAACCTTAAATACTTGTTAGCTAAGAAATTACTTTGTCATTGATTACATCCATACAACGAATGGGATATATACCTGCAATGCAGCACGCATTCTAATGACACCTTACATACTGGGCTAAGAAATCACTTTATGTGATTGATTACATCCATACAACGAATGGGATATATACCTGCTTAGCATTGCTTACTTGATCTGTTCTGCAGTTTCATGTAGCATGCATGCTAAAGATAACCTTTGGTGTTAAACTAGGCGGTGTACCGAAATGTAAACAACATTTACAAGAGAACGACATTACATATTATTATGAAATTCTACTATGACAAGTTAAAGACTCGTTGACTGAATGTTTATGTCACTGATTACATCCATACAACATGTAGGAAATATACCTGTTAAGCCTTGCTCACTTGAACAGGACCTGTTCTGCAGATTCATATAGCATATATGCTAAAGACACCCTTTCGTTTTTACCAATCCGGTGTACAGAAAATTTACCTTTATTTTACCTTGATTTTGCCTTTATTATTATTATTATTATTATTATTATTATTATTATTATTATTATTATTATTATTATTATTATTTAATTTTTAGACCGCCCTTCTCCCAATAGGTCTCAGGGCGGTTTACAACATAAATAGTTAAAACACAATAAAATCCCCATAAAAAGCCCAATTAAAAGTTACATATAACATATCACATAACATATAGCGGCGGTGGTCACAATTCTGATCTTAGTTCAGCCTGGTGGAGAGAATAATGTTCAGAAGAGGGTGGCACCAATACAATACATCTAACCATGATCTCGGTGTTAGAGATCTCAATATTGGAGGGGATCCTCTGATGGATTAGTGGGAGAGCTGCCCTGGCCTCAACCATATGCCTGGCGGAAGAGCTCCGTCTTACAGGCCCTGCGGAAATCTGGTACATCCTGCAGGGCCCTTAGCTCTTCTGGGAGCTCGTTCCACCAGGTTGGGGCCAGGACTGAAAAGTCCCTGGCCCGAGTCGAGGCCAGGCGCACATCCCGTGGGCCCGGGACAACCAGTAAATTCATACCCACAGAGCGGAGTGCCCTGCGGGGGGCATAAGCAACCAAGTGGTCCCGCAGGTAGACGGGACCCAGGCCGCGTATAGCCTTAAAGGTCAATACCAATACCTTGAATCTGATTCGGAAACAGACTGGTAACCAGTGCAGATGACGAAGCACCGGCTGAATGTGGGCCCTCAAAGGTGTTCTAGTGAAGACCCTGGCAGCCGCATTTTGGACCAGCTGTAACTTCCGAGTCAAAGACAAGGGAAGGCCCGCGTAGAGCGAGTTACAGAAGTCTAATCTGGAAGTGACCGTTGCATGGATCACTGTGGCCAGGTGTTCCGAGGACAGGTTGGGCGCTAGTAGCCGGGCTTGGCGAAGATGGAAAAATGCCGTCCGAGCTACATTGGTGACCTGAGCCTCCATAGAGAGGGAGGCATCAAATGTCACTCCCAAATTCCTGGCAACTGGTGCAGGTGTCAATTGCACCCCGTTCAGGCATGGGAGGCGCGCTTCCTGGTCCTGCCCTCTTCTGCCCAGCCACAGGACCTCCGTCTTGGAGGGGTTGAGTTTCAGGCGACTCTGCCTGAGCCATCCAGCTATCGCTTCCAAACAGCTGGCAAATGTATCCGGTTGGAGTCCGACCGGCCGTCCATTAGGAAGTAGAGCTGGGTGTCATCCGCATATTGGTGGCAACCCAGCCCATAGCCCCGGACCAGTTGGGCTAGAGGGAGCATATAGATGTTAAAAAGTGTGGGAGAGAGTATCGCCCCCTGCGGAACCCCACAAGGGAGCTCACAAGGGCTCGACATACTCTCCCCCATCGCAACCCTCTGCGTCTGGTTCTGGAGGAAGGAGACCAGCCATTGAAGCGCAGTCCCCCTTATTCCAGCTCCGGCGAGGCGGTGTACCAATAACTCGTGGTCGACCACATCAAATGCGGCCGACAGGTCTAGAAGCACGAGAATGGCGGAGCTGCCCCGATCCAGCTGGCGCCGGATATCATCCATGAGGGCGACCAGCACGGTCTCCACCCCGTGGCCAGGGCGGAAGCCAGACTGGTATGGGTCGAGGGCCGAAGTTTCATCCAAGAAACCTAGGAGTTGGTCCGCTGCGGCCCGCTCTATCACCTTACCCAGAAACGCCAATGCGAAACTGGGCGGTAACTGGCGGGGTTCCGCAGGTCCAATGATGGCTTTTTCAGTAAGGGGTGTACCACTGCTTCCTTGAGCCCCTTGGGAAACTCTCCAGATGTTAAGGAGAGGTTGACAATCTCCCTCAAGGGGCCTCCTATCCGCTGGTCGCCCGATTTGAGCAACCAGGACGGACAGGGATCCAAGGGGCAAGTGGTCGCCCTCACTGAACCCAGTAACTTGTCCACTTTGGTTACAGAGAGCCGCCTGAAGCCATCAAACACTAACCCCCTTGACGGCCACGGAGCTTCCAGTTCACTAACTGTATCAATCGTGGCAGGTAGGTCACGGCGGAGCGACAGGACTTTGTCCGCAGAATAGCTCGATAATGCCACACAGCTCAATTCCAATTCCCTTATCGTTTGTCGCCCTTCTTCCAGGGCGGTAAGTGATCTAATTACCTTAAATAATTGTGCTGGGCGAGAGCTTGCGGACGCGATTTCTGCGGCGTAGAAGTCTCGTTTCGCCGCTTTCACCGCATTCTCATACGCCTTCACAAGCGTGCGATGAGATGTCCTTGTAGCTTCGTCACGAGTCTTCCTCCACACTCGCTCAAGCCGTCTCACTTCCTTCTTCCTCTCCCGAAACTCCTGGGAATACCATGGAGCCTGTTTGAGGCGAAGGCGGAGAGGGCGCCTAGGAGCAATCTCGTCAATGGCGGCCGTAAGGCGGGACTGCCAGTCCTCCACCAAGGCCGTCAACGAGGTGCCGGAGGGCATCGAGTCCCGCAGGGCATTCAGGAATCTCTCAGATTCCATGAGTCTCCGCGGGCGGACTAGAATACGTCCGTCATCCAAACGGAGAGGGGGTGGTATCCTCAGTTGAGCCTTCAGGGCATGGTGGTCTGACCATGGAACGATGTTATTCGCCACCAGATCTACCGCTACACCTGCACCAAAGATCAAATCAAGGGTGTGACCAGCCTGATGGGTGGGACCAGCAACAATCTGCGAGAACCCTAGTGTCTCCATGGCTGACACTAGATCCAGGCCAAGTCCTGAAGACGGCGCATCCGCATGAACGTTGAAGTCCCCCAAAACTAAAAGTTTTGGGTACTGCAACGTCCAGGCAGCCACCGCCTCCAGCAGGCCTGGCAGGGAATTGGGCGGGGCAGTGGGTGATCGATACACCAACCAGATCGCCACGTTCTCGACCGATTCCCACCCAAGACCGACACACTCAATCCCCGGAATCGTTGGCGCAGGGAGAGCCCTGAAGGAGAAGGTCTCTCTGACCAGAATTGCCACCCCCCCTCCCCTCCCATGGAGCCGGGGTTGATGCAGGACGGAAAACCCAGGCGGTGCCAGATCTTTCAAGGCGACGGTCTCGCCTTCGCGCACCCAGCTTTCCGTCACGCAAGCCATCCGTCACGCAAGCATGCCTTACGAAGTAATCCTGCAGGGTTGAGGACTTGTTGTTTATTGACCTGGCATTGCATAGGATCAACACCGGTTCCACCCTAGCCCTCTCCCCCATGAACCTGGGGATGGGACGAAGATTTGAAGGGCAACGTCCATATCGACCAGGCCACCGTCCGTGGAAATTCCACGGTCGGGGCCTTCTTGGACCTACGTACGTCGTTGCCCCCCTATTATTGAATCTCCTCCCACCGCTATGTTTGCCTTGGCCCAGAAGAACTGGAATTATAGCCCTGGGCCGGATCCCCATCTCAATGGCCACACTCTCTTCCCTAGGCCACCATGTAGGGCAGTCCTTCATCTAACAGTTCTAATAGCTGTCTAAAAACCTCCCAACCCAATCCCTCCCGTCCCAATCCCCCCTCAAAACCCACCCTCGACTAACTACAGCTATACTGGTCCCACCCACTAGCTATCCAGGGTGTTATACCGAGGATCCAGCTGAGTACCCAGCTGCTCTCCTCTGGCCATCCACCCCTACCTAACACTCTGGAAAAATAAAATCCTGTCCCCCAACTGAATAGAACTTAGTCAGAGCAGTTCTGTCAACATCCAGGAGGTGGCGCAGGGGGGTAGCTTGAGACAGTCTCCTTCTTCTCCTACTCTTCGGATGTTGCCGTTGCACTTTGTAGCAGCAGGGGCTCTGATCTTGATTGCTCCAGCATGGAATGCGTGGAATGCAGGGGTCCGTTCTGCTCTCAGCAGCTCTGCCACAGCTGAGTGAGTCAGACAAGGTCCCACACTGCAACCAACCTTCCAGGCTGAATTCTTCCAAGCTTCGAGTTGGGGGAAGCTGTTTTCTGTGCCAACACCTGCTGGATGGATCAAAGGTGTGCAGTCCTTGCAGCAAGAGCTCCCACTCGTCCTCCAAGAAGAGGGCAGTCTTTATTACTTTGTATGTCTTCATATAGTTAGCAGAAAACATCCCGCATGCTGCAGATGGAGTCTATTGGTATTGTTTCTTAAAACCAGCAGAAGCCCTATTATATTACAAGATAATTTCTTAGGACTTCAACAGTGTAACTCACATATTTAACTAGTACGGTTGTATCGCAAAAGCAACTAGTGCTATTTCCAAATTCTCTATTACAGTGGTACCCAACCTGCGGGCTGCGGCCCGGTGCCGGGCCGCGAAGGCCATGGCGCCAGGCCGCAGCTCCCTCTCCCCGCCCCCCCTCACAGTAAAAAACTTCCCAGGCCACAAGCTTGCGGCCCGGGAAGCTTCTTACTGCGGGAGGGCAGGGAGAGGGAATCAGGGCCTATGAGATAACCTTCAAGACTTGTTAGCTAAGAAATTACTTTGTCATTTATTACATCCATACAACGAATGAGATATATACCTGCTATATAGCATGCATGCTACACATTAAATACTGGGCTAAGAAATTACTCTATCATTGATTACATCCATACAACGAATGGGATATATACCTGCTGAGCATTGCTTACTTGAACAGGACCTCTTCTGCAAATTCATATAGTATGCATGCTAAAGACACCCTTTGGTGTTAACCAAGGCATTGTACCGAAATGTAAACAACATTTACAAGAGAACGAATCATTTTATTTTCATTGCTTTGGATGTCTTCATATAGTTATCAGAGAACATCCCGCAGTTTTATCATATCCTTGGGGTTTTTTTCATAAAATCAAAAGGTCTTTAAAGTTAGTTTCTTAAAACTTTTACAAGGTAAGTCACATATTATGGCCATATAGAAAAGCAACTAGTGCTATTTCCAAATTCTCTGTTATTATTACATATTATTATGAAATTCTATCTTCTACTGAGGATGACAACCTTAAAGACTCGTTGACTGAATGAGTTCATGTCACTGATTATATCCATACAACATGTAGGAAATATACCTGCTAAGTCTTGCTCACTTGAACAGGACCTGTTTTGCAGATTCATATAGCATATATATAAAGACACTATTTCGTTTTTACCAATCCAGTGTACAGAAAATTTACCCTTATTTTACCTTGATTTTGCCTTTATTACTTTGTATGTCTTCATATAGTTAGCAGAAAACATCCCAGAAAACATATGCTGCAGATGGCGTCTCTTGGTTAACACGAAATGGTGTCTTTAGCATCCATACAACGAATGGGATGTATACCTGCTTATCATTGCTTACTTAAACAGGACGTGTTCTGCAGATTCATAGAGCATGCTATGCTAAAGACACCCTTTTGTGTTAACCAAGGTGGATTACGAAATGTAAACAACATTTTCAAGAGAACATCTTATTTTATTATTTTGTAACTCACATATAATTGTAAATCACATATTGAACATATTGACTTCTATCGCAAAAGCAACTAGTGCTATTTCCAAATTCTCTATAATTACATAGCAGTATGAAATTCTATCTTCTACTGCCTATGAGATAAACTTAAATACTTGTTGGCTAAGAAATTACTTTATGTCATTAATGACATCCATACAACGAACAAGATATATACCTGCTATGTACCATGACATGCTAAAGTCACTTTAAATAGGGGGCTAAGAAATCACTTTATGTGATTGATTACATCCATACAACGAATGGGATATATACTTGCTGAGCATTGCTTACGATCAGTTCTGCAGATTCATATAGCATGCATGCTAAAGACACGCTTTGGTGTAAACCTGGGCGGTTTACCGATATGTAAACAACATTTTCAAGAGAGCATCTTATTATTTTGTAACTCTCATATAATTGTAACTCACATATTGAACTAGTACGGTTGTATCGCAAAAGCAACTAGTGCTATTTCCAAATTCTCTATTTCATAGTATTATGAAAATCTTTCTTTCTTTCTTTCTTTCTTTCTTTCTTTCTTTCTTTCTTTCTTTCTTTATTTATTTATTTATTTATTTATTTATTTATTTATTTATTTATTTATTTATTTATTTATCATACTTCTATACCGCCCTCCCCGGAGGCTCAGAGTGGTTTACATTATAACAGGGAACAATACATAAAACAGTCTGTAAAACATGTATAACTGATAACTAATAATTATAACCAAATAACAACACAGTATAACAGTAAACAATATAGTAATACAAACAGGTCCAGGGCTTATTGATGGGATTCTGAGGGGGGGGAGCAGGGGCCCTTGGTCGCTGTTGATTACGTCTGGTCTCGGCCTGCCTATGAAATAACTGTAAATACTTGTTGGCTAAGAAATTACTTTATGTCATTAATTACATCCATACACCGAATGAGATATATACCTGCTATATAGCATGCATGCTAAATACACATGAAATACTGGGCTGAGAAACTACTCTGTGTCATTGATTACCTCCATACAATGAATAGGATAGAATCAGAATCAGAACACCTTTATTGGCATAAAACTGCAAAGCGTAAAATGAAATTTTCAAACAGTTTCAGATGTAAAATCTATCGTAAAAGATTTTCATTTAAAATTGCCAGTAAAAACTTTGCTACTTTTATAATAGTTGCTCTGTCCCTCACATTTAATATCATTTTAATACAGTGTTTCTCATTAACACAGCTGAATTTCAATTTCTTCAGATGATTAGCTAACGGGCGACGAAATATTTCAAACTTAGGACACACCAGAAGTATATGATGCAACGTGTCAGGGACACTACATCCATGTAAACAGTATCTCTCCTGAGGAGGGATCTTCAAAAATCTACCTCGGGTGACATTTGAAGGAAAGATGTTTAAGCGAGCTACTAGAAATGCTCTTCTTAACTGGTGTGTTTCCAAAATTTGGAGATACATGGGCATGGATTTGTAAGATGACAGAATATCCCAGAAGCGGGGAGAACATACACCGTTGTTAGAGGAGCCCAGAATCTGTGTATCTTCTAGTCTCTGGATATTAACTTCAGTATCGTCCTTTCGTCTTGCATGCTAAGGGATGAGATGTCCAGACCCATAATTTGAAGTTTTTTTGACATTTTGCCCAGCCAGCTGAAAGAATAAGGATCACTCAAAAAGTTAATTAACAAACTACCCATTTGAGCATGGAAATGAATTTTTAACCAGTATTTAAAGGACTGAGACCAAGCCCGGGCTTCTAGACTCTGTTGGCCAAGTTCTGCTACAAGTGTATGATTGGCCACACAGTTTGGGACTCCTAGCAGATTTCTGAAAAAGAAAGATTGGATGTTCTCTAATTTATTATTAAATGCATCCATCCATATTGGGATTCCACAGAGTATCTGAGGAATTATTTTGGCATTGTAGATTTTAATGGCTGCTTGAAGGTTTTTGTTGCCTTTTTGATGATAAAACTTGGCTAAAAGGGACAACTGGCCTTTTGCAGATTTGATTGTTTTTTTTCTCTATGGTTGGCCCATCTGTTATTATAAGTAAAGTTTATGCCTAAATACTTGTAGTGATTGACCTGTTCTATATGTTTACCATTTATTATCCAGGGAAACCTATATCGGGTCTTTGCAAATACCATGATCTTAGTTTTTTCAAGGTTTATTTTTAGTTGATTGTCACTACAGTAATCTCCGAATGACCGGAGATAGCGTATTAGGCCAACTCGAGTTCTAGATAAGATAACTGTGTCATCTGCATATAGAAGAAGTGGAGTGGGTCTTTTGCCAAGAATGGGGGGATGGCCATTAACTTTGTTAAAATAGAGGGGTAAGTCACTTAAGAAAAGGTTAAATAACTGAGGGGCAAGGATGCAACCTTGTTTCACTCCTATGTTTATTTGAATTTTTGGTGTTAAATTTCCCTCAGCAGAATATTTGACTTGGCAGTGGTTGTTATGATGGAGCTGTTTTAATAGAAAGAGTACACGTTGGTCTATGTCTAGATTGTTTAATTTTATCCAGAGTTTCTCTATGGAAACTGAGTCAAAGGCTGCTTTTAAATCAATAAAGGCGACAAATAATTTGCCCCTCTTAGGTTTGGTGTATTTCTGACCTAAAAAAGCTAAAACAGTACAATGATCTAAGGTAGTGTATCCCTTCCTAAACCCTATTTGCTCTGGCCCTATGATGTAATTGTTGGATGTCCAGTTTATAAGTTTAGTGGCCAGATATTTTGCAAAAAGCTTACCTACGGCTGACAATAGACTGATGGGTCGATAGTTACTCGGAAGGTCAATTTTTCCTTTTTTATATATTGGGGTTATGATGGAATTTAGCCATGAATCTGGGATTAGTCCTGTTTGGTTGATTTTTGTAAACAGATGTGCTAGAGGCACAGCCCACCAGTCAGCATAATGAATAATCAAGTCTGGAGGGATCCCATCTGGACCGGGTGACTTATGAGGTTTTATCAGTTCAGAAATCTCAGCAGGTTCAACGTTTGGCCAACAGGGAAAGGAAGAGGATCGTCCAATGGACAGTTGAGGGTCTAGTGAAGACGGTAATGTGAACAATGTGGAAAAATGGTCCACCCATTTGGAAGCTGGAATAGGACATACAGTTTTATTTGACTTGTTTGTTAAGGCATTGGTCACAGTTCTCCAGAATATCCGGTTATCAGATTAATTTAGTGCTTTGTTTAATGATTCCCAGTTTCTGTTGTGGAACTCGGATTTTTTTTTAGCAACAAGAGACTGGTACTCAGCTTTAGCTCTGAGATAGTGGGATTGGTTATCAAGAGATCTTGATTTATTGAATAGCCTGCAATAGTGCCTTAACAGTTTCTTTTCCAATAAGCATTCTTTATCAAACCAAGTAGGGATTGGGATGTTCTTATTGGGAGGTTTTGATAGGTGATAAAAAAGCCCAATAACTGACTCATAGAGTTGCAAAATAGAGTCAATGGAGTCTGCTATAAGGAGTTTATGTCTCAAATCTTGCATTTGGGGGGAATTTATCACTTGCTCAATCTGAGGGATCAAGATTGGAGCCCAAGTTAATTTTCTAAAATTCAGGGGATAGTCTAGAGTTACAGAGTCTACCTTTGAATAGGAGTCTACCAAGTCTATCTTAACTGAGAGAATTAGAGGCATGTGGTCACTTTCTGTTCGACTGCCAACTACAAAGTTGCTGATCCGACTAACAAGGGACCAGGAGACACAAACGAAATCGATGACGCTGTTACCTCTAGTCGAAAGATGAGTATACTCATTTGAGTTTGGGAATTTTTTTGAGCCATTTAGAATTTTTAAATTCATATCAGAGCACAATTTGATAAAATTTGTGCTCGCCCTGTTGGATTTTGGGTCTATTCCATGATAAAGAAATCTATTATTGATTCCTATTGGATTTGAATTTGTTAGGCGCTTGGTTCCTAGTCTAGCATTGAAATCTCCAATAAGGGCTAATTCAGCATGTGGATGGTCTCTTTTGAGGGTTGCAATATAATGTGTCACCTCTTCCCAGTTTAAATATCCCTCAGTAGCCTCCAAGATTGGGGGAATATAGACGTTAACTAAGATAATATTTGGATTGGCATTAATTAAGAGAGCTTGGGCATATGGGGGGGGGCGTCACCTAAATATGATGTTGTTTCTTTAAGATTTGTTTTCACAAGGAAGCAGAGGCCCATTCGGTTTCTGCCTCTTCCTTGTGAAGCCAGGGCTGGGGTGCAAAAGTTGTAGTATCCTTGTAAATGGACTTCACCTAGAACCCAAGTTTCCTGGAGGAGAATAATGTCATAAGATTGGAGGAATGTACAAAAGTCAGTGTCTCCCCTCCTACAATGCCATCCTGCAATGTTCCATGCCAGTATTTGAAGGGTAGAGGATGAAGGTCTGAATTCTAGTCAGTTTGAATCAGTTACTGGAGTAATTGAGTGAATAGAGGAGCTTCCAGGTTGAACATCTGTTGCCAATGTTTCAATAGTATTGAGAGTGGTATCTAGAACTACACATCCATTTTTGACAGAATTTAGTTTACACTGGGTCATAGTGTTAGAATGGGGGTGCACTTGGATTTCATTAGTTACACTCACCACTGTACTATTATGTGTGTCAGTTAGGTCAATTAACTCAATTAGTGGGAGATCTTGCTCCATTTGGATTGATGGAGTTAAGGAAGGCGTAGGTGAGTGAGGTTTTATTCGCTTTGACAGTTTGTTACTTAAATTGTTTAGTTCGGTCATTATATTAATTTGGAGTTCAGGAGAAAGCAGGGGAAAGGCGGACACCACATTTTCCTCTAGGGAATTGTCATGCAAATGGAGTTCTTTATTTCCAGAATCAGAGAGTACTTTTAGAAGATTCTGTTCAAGATTAGGCATTTCTTCCCTAGTATTTGCTGTTTTTTCCTGATGGGAGCTTTGATTTTGTCCATTGGGTTCCTAGATTTCTTATTGAAGTAATCTGTCTTTTGAAAGGATGTCAACAGTGGAAAAGTAAAGAGGTTTAAATATATTGAAGGAATTATTCCCTTGGATTGGAGGTAGCTCCGCCGATTTAACAGTAGGGATGGGAGTTTGGTCCCCCTAAAGCTTAAAATTATTCTTTGTGAAGTTTTAGAGATATTTAAAATTTCATAGGAGATCAAGTCAATCTGATTAATACTTAGTCCTAGCAACAGGGTCAGGTGTTTTTTAATTTGGTGCCTTGACAGCCAGGGCGGGAGAATTTTCTGTATTTAAAGATTGATAAACAGATTTTAGTCCGTTGAAGAACTAAGTTTTGCTGTTGCTCATTTGTATCGGATTCCTTATAATGATTTGTGGTGGCATTAACTTCTTTACTCCAAACTGAAGCATTCCTGTCAGAGGATTCATGGGTGGTTAATAATGCGCTAGTTTTGCATCAATATCCTTCATCCCTGTAAAAATTAAGTCAACAGTTCTTGCCACCAGCTTTAAAATCAATTCACAGTTATCATTTAGGCCTATTATGCACGGCCGCTGAAATGGTGGCATGGAGAACGAGGAGGAGGAAGAAGCGAAGCAAACCGATTATGCACGGGATGGAACACAACGGCGGCAAAACCCAGAGTATCCGATTATGCACGCGGATACTCCGGAGCCGCTTCTGGTTGCACCCTGGTCCCGGGAAGCTCCACTTTCTTCCGCATCTCGCTAACGTGGCTTTTTCGGCGGCATACATTGACTCTGCACCCGGTTGCTGCCTGCAGCGTGCATAATTGGTGATTTTAGCCGCCGCCATTCCACCCCGAATGCAGACTTTCCACTCCGTGCATAATTGGCCTTACTGAGTCCCCCAATACAGGCTCAATACCTAGTAGGGAATTATCAGATGAGACCTTGACATTGGGATCCAACTCTACAGGGACAGTGCCATCTAACCCAGGGTTTACCAAACTGTCCAGTGAGACTGCAGTCTTTTGTGTTAAAGGGGTAAATCTGTTCTTTGTTGGAACAGAATAGAAATCATCCATTTTTGTGTTTCTGGGAAGGCTGGGTGTCCAAATCCTCTATCTCTAGCACGCTTAGCCCGCCCATGATAACTCTGATCGTGATTGAGTTAGCTAGCTAACTACCTAAATGGACTACCTACATAAACTAAACTGCAAAAATGCAGTTTAATAGAAACATGTAAGCATAAAATGAACTCGGGATGAGCAGCAAAAGTAGCAGTCTACACTATCAATGTTAAGTATAAATAGGATTTTTTTTAAAGACAATTCTGCAAAAGAAAAAAAAATGTAAACCTATAAAAATCAGGTACCTGAAGAGAGACTAAAACAACAGTGTTTGATAAGAATAGAATTAGTTTATGTCACTGATTACATCCATACAACTAGGAAATATACCTGCTAAGCATTGCTCACTTGAACAGGACCTGTTCTGCAGATTCATATAGCATACATTCTAAAGACACCCTTTCGTATTTACCAATCTGGTGTACAGAAAAATAACCTTTATTTTACGTTGATTTTACTTTATTACTTTCTACGTCTTCATATCAGAGTAAACATCCCGCATGCTGCAGATGGAGTCTCTTGGCATTTTTTCTTAAAACCAGCAGAAGCCGTATTATATTCCAAAATAGTCTCTTAGGACTTCAGCAATGTAACTCACATATTTAACTATTACTGTTCTATAGCAAAAGCAACTAGTGCTATTTCCAAATTATTATTACATAGTATTATGAAATTCTATCTTATACTGCCTATGAAATAACCTTAAATACGTTGGCTAAGAAATTACTTTCTGTCATTAATTACATCCATACAACGAATGAGATATATACTTGCTATATAGCATGCATGCAAAAGACACTTTAAATACTGGGCTAAGAAATTAGTCTGTGTCATTGATTACATCCATACAACGAATGGGATATATACCTGCTTAGCATGGCTTACTTGAACAGGAACTGTTCTGCAGATTCATATAGCATGCATGCTAAAGACGCCCTTTGATGTTAACCAAGGCGGTTTACCGAAATGTACACAACATTTTCAAGAGAACGTGCTATTTCCAAATTCTCTATAATTACATAGTAGTACGAAATTCTACTACTGCCTATGAAATAACCTTAAATACTTGTTTGCTAAGAAATTACTTTATGTCATTAAGTACATCCATAGAACGAATGAGATATATACCTGCCATGTAGCATGCATGCTAAACTCACCTTAAATACTTGACTAAGAAATCACTTTATGTGATAGATTGCATCCATACAACGAATGGGATAGATACCTGCTGAACATTGCGTACATGATCTGTTCTGCAGATTCATATAGCATGCATGTTAAGACACCCTTTGGTGTTAACCTAGAATAGGATATATACCTGCCATGTAGCATGCATGCTAAACTCACCTTAAATACTGGGCTAAGAAATCACATTAACTGATTGATTACAACCATACAACGAATAGGATAGATACCTGCTGAGCATTGCTTACTTGATCTGTTCTGCATATTCATATAGCATGCATGCTAAAGACACCCTTTGGTGTTAACCTAGGCGATTTACCGATATGTAAACAACATTTTCAAGAGAACGTCTCATGGAGTTTAGGCCAAATGGCTGAACGTCATTTCCGGGTGGCAGGAGGACCCGGCAGGGATTCACGCCTCGGCAGGTCCTTGGGTGCCACCTCCCAATACCCAGCAGGACATTGGGGGCTCAAGAATTGTGGCTTAGGGCCATGCAGATATTCTTGGGCGTTTCTGCTGGAAATGATTCTCTGTTATTATTATATAGTATTATGAAATTCTATCTTCTACTGCGTATTATATCTTCTACTACCTACTTGTTGGCTAAGAAATTTATGTAGTTAATGACATCCATACAACGAATGAGATATATACCTGCTATATAGCATGCATAGAGCCTCTTGTGGCGCAGAGTGGTAAGGCAGCCGTCTGAAAGCTTTGCCAATGAGGCTGGGAGTTCAATCCCAGCAGCCAGCATGCATACTAAACTCAAATTAAATGACTAAGAAATCACTTTATGTGATGGATTGCATCCATACAACGATTGGGATATATACCTGCTGAGCATTGCGTACATGATCTGTTCTGCAAATTCATTTCCAGATACATTTTCCATATACCTGCTGAACATTGCTTACTTGATCTGCAGATTCATATAGCATGAATGCTAAAGACACCCTTTGGTGTTAACGTAGAATAGGATATATACCTGCCATGTAGCATGCATGCTAAACTCACATTAAATACTGGCCTAAGAAATCACTATGTGATTGATCACATCCATACAACCTGCTGAGCATTGCTTACTTGATCTGTTCTGCAGGTCCATATAGCATGCATGCTAAAGACACCCTTTCGTGTTATCCTAGGCGATTTACCGATATGTAAACAACATTTTCAAGAGAACGTCTCGTTTTATTATTTTGTAACTCAAATATAATTGTAACTCACATATTGAACTAGTACGGTTGTATCGCAAAAACAACTAGTGCTATTTCCAAATTCTCTATAATTACATAGTACTATGAAATTCTACTACTGCCTATGAAATAACAAATACTTGTTGGCTAAGATATTACTTTATGTCATTAATAACATCCATCCAACGCATGAGATATATACCTGGTATATAGCATGCATGCTAAAGTTACCTTAAATACTGTGCTAAGAAATCACTATATAGTGTCATTGTAACTCACATATATACCTGCCATGTAGCATGCATGCTAAACTCACTTTAAATACTGGTCTATTACAACGAATGGTATATATATATATATATATATATATATAGACAGACACCCTTTGGTGTTAACCAAGGCGGTTTACCGAAATGTAAACAACATTTTGAAGACAACCTCATCTTGTTTTATTATTTTGTAACAAATAATTGTAACTGACATATAGAACTAGTACGGTTGTATCGCGACAGCAATTAGTGCTGTTTCCAAATTCTCTATAATTACATAGTAGTATGAAATTCTACTACTGCCTATGCGATAACTTGTTGGCTAAGAAATTATGTCATTAATGTCATTAATGGCCATACAATGGATGAGATATATACCTGCTATACAGTATGCATCCTAAAGACACATGAAATACTGGACTGAGAAATTAGTCTGTGTCATTGATTACATCCGTACAACGAATAGTATATATACCTGCCATGTAGCTTGCATGCTAAAGTCACCTTAAATACTGGGCTAAGAAATCACTATATGTGATTTAGATCCATACAACGAATGGTATACCTGCTATACAGCATGCATCCTAAAGACACATGAAATACTTTACTGAGAAATTAGTCTGTGTCATTGATTACATTCCCATTCGTTGTATGGATCTAAATCACATATAGTGATTTCTTAGCCCAGGATTGAACTAGAATGGTTGTATCTAAAAAGCAACTAGTGCTATTTCCAAATTATTATTACATAGTATTATGAAATTTTATCTTCTACTGCCTATGAGATGTTAAATACTTGTGGGCTAAGAAATTACATTATGTAATTAATTACATCCATACAACGAATGTGATATATACCTGCTTTATAGCATGCATGCTAAAGTCACCTTAAATACTGGGCGAAGAAATCACATTATGTGATTCATGACAACCATACAACGAATGGGATAGATACCTGCAGAGCATTGCTTACTTGATCTGTTCTGCAGATTCATATAGAATGCATGCTAAAGACACCCTTTGGTGTTAACCAAGGCGGTTCACCGATATGTAAACCACATTTTCAAGAGAACGTCGCATCTTATTTTATTATTTTGTAACTCAAATATATTTTGTAACTCAAACTGTAACTCACATATTGAACTACTATGGTTTTATCGCAAAAACAACTAGTGCTATTTCCAAATTCTCTATAATTACATAGGAGTATGAAATTCTACTACTGCCTATGAGATGTTAAATACTTGTTGGCTAAGAAATTATGTCATTAATGACATCCATACAACGAATGAGATATATACCTGCTATATAGCATGCATCCTAAAGACACATGAAATACTGGACTGAGAAATTGGTCTGTGTCATTGATTACATCTGTACAACGAATAGTATATATACCTTCCATGTAGCTTGCATGCTAAAGTCACCTTAAATACTGGGCTAAGAAATCACTATATGTGATTTAGATCCATACAACGAATGGGATATATACCTGGTAAGCATTGCTTACTTGAACAGAACATGTTCTGCAGATTCATATAGCATGCATGCTATAAGACACACTGGTGTTAACCAAGGCGGTTTATCGAAATATAAACAACATTTTGGAAGACAACGTCTTATCTTCTTTTATTATTTTGTTATTTACATATAATTGTATCTGACATATTGAACATGACATGCCATGTAGCTTGCATGCCATGTACAACGAATGCATTGCTTACTTGATCTGTTCTGCAGATTCATATAGCATGCATGCTAAAGACACCCTTTGGTGTTAACCTAGAATAGGATATATACCTGCCATGTAGCATGCATGCTAAAGTCACCTTAAATACTGGGCTAAGAAATCACTATGTGTGAATACATCCATACAATGAATGGGATATATACCTGCTTAGCATTGCTTACTTGATCTGTTCTGCAGTTTCATGTAGCATGCATGCTAAAGACACCCTTTGGTGTTAACCAAGAATAGGATATATACCTGCCATGTAGCATGCATACTAAACTCACCTTAAATACTTGACTAAGAAATCACTTTATGTGATGGATTACGTCCATACAATGAATGGGATATATACCTGCTTAGCATTGCTTACTTGATCTGTTCTGCAGTTTCATATAGCATGCATGCTAAAGACACCCTTTGGTGTTAACCTATGCGGTTTACCAATATGTAAAAATTTTCAACGTCTCATCTTGTTTTACTATTTTGTAACTTACATATAATTGTAACTGACATATTGAACTAGTACGGTTGTATCTCAAAAGCAACTAGTACTATTTCCAAATTCTCTATTGTTACATAGTATCATGAAATTCGATCTTCTACTGCCTATGAAATAACCTTAAATGTTGGCTAAGATATTACTTTATGTCATTAATTACATTCATACAATGAATGATAAACCTGCTATATAGCATGCAGGCTAAAGACACATGAAATACTGAAGTGAGAAATTAAATACTTGTTGGCCAAAGTATTACTTTATGTCATTAGGATTACATAGTTGTATGAAATTCTATCTTCTACTGCCTATGACATAACCTTAAATACTTGTTGGCTAAGAAATTATTAATGACATCCATACAACGAATTAGATATATACCATGTAGCATGCATACTAAAGTCACCTTAAATACTGGGCTAAATCACTTTATGTGATGGATTACATCCATACAACGAATGGGATATATACCTGCTGAGCATTGCTTACTTGAACAGGACATGTTCTGCAGATTCATAGAGCATGCATGCTAAAGACACACTTTGGTGTTAAGCAAGGCGGTTAAATGTAAACATTTTCAAGACAACGTCTCAACTTCTTTTTTGTAACTAACATATAATTGTAACTCACATATTTAACGTACGATTGTATTGCAACAGCAACTAGTGCTGTTTCCAAATTCTCTATAATTACATAGTAGTATGAAATTCTATCTTCTACTGCCTATGAAATAACCTTAAATACTTGTTGGCTAAGAAATTAATGCCATCCATACAATGAATGAGATATACACCAGCTATGTAGAATGAATGCTGAAGTCACCTTAAATACTGGGCTAAGTAATAACATTATCTGGGGAAGGCACTGGCAAACCACCCCGTATTGAGTCTGCCATGAAAACGCTAGAGGGCGTCACCCCAAGGGTCAGACATGACTCGGTGCTTGCACAGGGGATACCTTTACCTTTACCTTTAATAACATTATGTGATTGATCACATCCATACAGCGAATGGGATATATTCGTGCTGAGCATTGCTTATGTCTCTATTATTATATAGTGTTATGAAATTCTATCTTCTACTGCCTTTGAGATAACCTTAAATACTTGTTGGCTAAGAAATTACTTTATGTCATTAATTACTTCCATACAACGAATGAGATATATACCTGCTATGTACCATGCATGCTAAAGACACATGAAATACCGGGCTAAGAAATTACTTTATGTCATTAATTACTTCCATACAACGAATGAGATATATACCTGCTATGTAGCATGCATGCTAAAGACACATGAAATACTTTACTGAGAAATTAGATTACATCCATACAACGAATGGGATATATACATGCTGAGCATTGCTTACTTGAACAGGACATGTTCTGCAGATTCATAGAGCATGCATGCTAAAGACACACATTGTTGTTAAACACGGCGGTTTACTGAAAGGTAAACAACATTTTAAAGAGAACATCTCAACATTTTATTTTGTAACTCAGAGATAATTGTAACCATACAACGAATGGGATAGATACCTGCTGAGCATTGCTTACTTGATCTGTTCTGCAGATTCATATATTTCCAAATTCTCTATAATTACATAGTAGTATGAAATTCTGCCTATGTAATAACCTTAAATACTTGTTGGCTTAGAAATTACCTTATGTCATTAATTACATCCATACAACGAATGAGATATATACCTGCTATGTAGCTAGCATGCTAAAGACACATGAAATACTTTACTGAGAAATTAGTCTGTGTCATTGATTACATCCATACAACGAATAGGATATATACCTGCCATGTTGCATGCATGCTAAAGTCACCTTAAAGGGCTAAGACATCACATTATGTGATTGATTACATCCATACAACGAATGGGATGTATACATGCTGAGCATTTCTTACTTGAACAGGACATGTTCTGCAGATTCATAGAGCATGAACCTGCTGAACATTGCTTACTTGACTTGTTCTGCTTTGGTGTCAACCAAGGTGGTTAACTGAAATGTAAACAACATTTTCAAGTGAATGTCTCAACTTATTTTATTTTGTAGCTCACATATAATTGTAACTCACATATTTATGTGTTACGATTGTATCGCAAAAGCAACTATTTCCAAATTCTCTATTATTACATAGTAGTATGAAATTCTACTACTGCCTATAACCTTAAATACTTGTTGGCTAAGAAATTACTTTGTCATTAATTACATCCATACAACGAATGAGATATATACCAGCTGAGCATTGCTTACTTGTTCTGCAGATTCATATAGAATGCATGCTAAAGACAACCTTTGGTGTTAACCAAGGCGGTTTACCAATATGTAAACCACATTTTCAAGAGAACGTCGCATCTTATTTTATTATTTTGTAACTCAAATATTATTGTAACTCACAAAAACAACTAGTGCTGTTTCCAAATTCTATATAATTACATAGTAGTATGAAATTCTATTACTGCCTATGAAATAACCTTAAATACATTGGCTAAGAAATTACTTTATGTCATTAATTACATTATACAACGAATAAGATGCTATGTAGCATGCTATGTAGCATGCATGCTAAATTCATTCATTATATCCATACAACGAATGGGATAGATACCTTTGATAGATACCTGCTGAACATTGCGTACATGATCTGTTCTGCAGATTCATATAGCATGCATATTAAGACACCCTTTGGTGTTAACCTAGAATAGGATATATACCTGCCATGTAGCATGCATACTAAACTCAAATTAAATGACTAAGAAATCACTTTATGTGATGGATTGCATCCATACAACGATTGGGATATATACCTGCTGTGCATTGCTTACTTGCTGTGCATTGCTTACTTGCTGTGCATTGCTTACATGCATGCTAAACTCACCTTAAATACTGGACTGAGAAATTAGTCTGTGTCATTGATTACATCCGTACAACGAATAGGATATATACCTGCCATGTAGCATGCATGCTAAAGTCACCTTAAATACTGGGCTAAGAAATCACTATATGTGATTACATCCATACAAGGAATGGGATATATTCCTGCTGATAATTGTTTATTTGAACAAGAATTGTTCTGCAGATTCATAGAGCATGCATGCTAAATACACTCTTTGGTTTTAACAGGCAGAGTACGGATATGCATACATTTTCAAAAGAACGTCTCATCTTATTTTATTATTTTGTGACTCACATATAATTGTAACTCACATATTGAACTAGTCCGGTTGTATCGCAAAAGCAACTAGTGCTATTTCCAAATTCTCTATTATTACATAGTATTATGAATTTCTATCTTCGGCTGCCTATGAAATAACCTTAAATACTTGTTGGCTAAGAAATTACTTTATGTCATTAATTTCTTCCATACAACGAATGGAACCTGCTATGTAGCATGCATGCTAAAGACAAATGAAATACTGGGCTGAGAAATTAGTCTGTGTCATTGATTACATACATACAACGAATAGGATATATACCAGCTGAGCATTGCTTACTTGAACAGGACATGTTCTGCGGATTCTTAGAGAAAGCATGCTAAACATACACTTTGGTGTTAACCAAGGCGGTTTACTGAAATGTAAACAACATTTTCAAGAGAACATCTTATTTTATTGTATTGCATGTCACATATAATTGTAACTGAAATATTGAACTAGTACGGTTGTATCGCAAAAGCAACCAGTGCTATTTCCAAATTCTCTATAATTACTTAGTATGAAATTCTTTCTACTGCCTATGAGATAACCTTAAATACTTGTTGGCTAAGAAATTACTTTATTTCATTAATTACATCCATACAACGAATGAGATATATACCTGCTATGTACCATGCATGCTAAAGACACATGAAATACCGGGCTGAGAAACTAGTCTGTGTCATTGATTACATCCATACAACGAATGGGATATATACCTGCTTAGCATTACTTACTTGAACAGGACATGTTCTGCAGATTCATAGAGCATGCATGCTAAAATCACCCTTTGGTGTTAACCAAGGCTGTTTACTGAAATGTAAACAACATTTTCAAGAGAACGTCTCATCTTATTTTATTATTTTGTAACATAAAATTGTAACTGACATATTTAACTAGTACAGTTGTATAGCAAATAGTGCTATTTCCAAATTCATAGTATTGTGAAATTCTATCTTCTACAGCCTATGAGATAACCTTAAATACTTGTTGGGTAAGAATGTCATTAATTATATCCATACAATGAATGAGATATATACCTGCTATGTAGCTAGCATGCTAAAGACACATGAAATACTTTACTGAGAAATTAGTCTGTCATTGATTACATCCATACAACGAATAGGATATATACTTGCCATGTAACATGCATGCTAAAGTCATTTTAAATTCTGGGTAAAGTCACCTTCAATACTGGGCTAAGAAATCACTTTATGTGATTTACATCCATATAACGAATGGGATATATGCCTGCTTAGCATTGCTTACTTGAACAGGACATGTTCTGCAGATTCATAGAGCATGCATGCTAAAGATACCTTTTGGTGTTAACCAAGGCGGTTTACTGAAATGTAAACATTTTCAAGAGAACATCTTATTTTATTATTTTGTAACTCACATATAATTGTAACTGACATATTGAATTAGTACGGTTCAATCGCATAAGCAACTAGTGCTATTTCCAAATTCTATATAATTACATAGTAGTATGAAATTCTACTGCCTATGAGATAACCTTAAATACTTGTTGGCTAAGAAATTACTTTATTTCATTAAGTACATCCATACAACGAATGAGATATATACCTGCTATGTACCATGCATGCTAAAGTCACTATAATAGGGGGCTAAGAAATCACTATGTGATTGATTACATCCATACAACCAATGGGATATATTCCTGCTGAGCATTGCTTACTTGATCTGTTCTGCAGATTCATATAGCATGCATGCTAAAGACACCCTTTGGTGTTAACCTTGGTGGTATACCGATATGTAAACTACATTTTCAAGAGAGCATCTTATTTTATTATTTTTTAACTCACATATAATTTTAACTAACATATTGAACTAGTACGGTTGTACCACAAAAGCAACTAGTGCCATTTCCAAATTCTCTTTAATTACATAGTAGTATGAAATTCTATCTTCTACTGCCTATGTGATAACCTTAAACAAAGTTTTCTTGGCAGACTCAATACGGGGTGGTTTGCCAGTGCCTTCCCCAGTCATTACCGTTTACCCCCCAGCAAGCTGGGTACTCAGTTTACCAACCTCGGAAGGAAGGAAGGCTGAAACAACCTTGAGCTGGCTGCTGGGATTGAACTCCCAGCCTCATGGGCAAAGCTTTCAGATGGCTGCCTTACCACTCTGCGCCACAAGAGGCTCTATCTAACCTTAAATACTTGTTGGCTAAGAAATTACTTTATTTCATTAATTACATCCATACAACGAATGAGCTATATACCTCTTTAGAATGCATGCTAAAGTCACCTTAAATACTGGGCTAAGAAATCACAGTATGTGATTGATTACATCCATACAACGAATGGGATAGATACCTGCTGAACATTACGTAAATGATCTGTTCTGCAGATTCATATAGCATGCATGTTAAGACACCCTTTGGTGTTAAACTAGAATAGGATATATACCTGCCATGTAGCATGCATGCTAAAGTCACCTTAAATACTGGGCTAAGAAATCACTTTATGTGATGGATTGCATCCATACAACGAGTGGGATATATACCTGCTGTGCATTGCTTACTTGATCTGTTCTGCAGATTCATATAGCATGCATGCTAAAGACACCCTTTGGTGTTAACCAAGAATATTTATTTATTTATTTATTTACTTATCATACTTATATACCGCCCTCCCCGGAGACTCAGGGCGGTTTACATCATAACAGAGAACAATACATAAAACATTCTGTAACATGTATAACTGATAGCTAATAATTGTAACCAAAATAACAGCACAATATAACGGTATAACAATATAGTACTACAAACAGGTCCAGGGCTTATTGATGGAATTCTGAGGGGGGTGGTTTATTTGTTGAATTCTGAGGGGGGTGGGGGGGAGCAGGGGCCCTTGGTCGCTGTTGATTACGTCTGGTCTCAGCCAAATGCCTGGTGGAGGAGCTCCTTTTTGCAGGCCCTGCGGAACTGTTTAAGCTCCGTCACGGCCCTGATCTCTTCTGGGAGCTCGTTCCACCAGGTAGGGGGCAGAACAGAGAATGCTCTGGCCCTGGTCGAGACCAAACGGACTTCTTTAGGACCAGGGATCCTTAGCTGTTTGGTGGTAATAGAGCGCAGAGCTCTTTTGGGGGCATAGGTGGGGAAGTGGTCCCTCAGGTACACTGGGCCCTGACCGCGTATGGCCTTGAAGGTAATAACCAGAAACTTTAGTCTGATCCGGAATTCAACTGGTAACCATTGCAGCTGGTGGAGAATAGGCCGGATATGAGACCTCCACGGTGTTGCTGTGAGGATCCTGGCTGCTGCATTTTCAACCAGTTGTAGTTTCCGGGTCAGGGCTGAGGGCAGGCCTGCGTAGAGCGAGTTACGTCTAGAGGTGACCGTCGCATGGATCACTGTGGCTAGGTGTTCCGGGGCCAGGTAGGGCGCTAGTAGTTTGGCTTGGCGGAGATGGTAGAATGCCAGCCGCGCTACCTTTGTGCTGGGCCTCCATTGTGAGGGAGGCATCCAGAATCACGCCTAGGTTCCTGGCGGAGTGAGCCGTAGAGAGCTGCACGCCATCCAGGGTAGGCAGGCGCGCTTCCTCACATGGGCCCTTCCTACCTAGCCACAGGACCTCCGTCTTTGAAGGATTGAGCTTCAGACGACTCAGCTTGAGCCATCTCGTCACTGCTTCCAGGCAGCTGGCTAATGCTTCTGGGCGGCCATCCATCAGGAGGAAGAGCTGGGTGTCATCTGCATATTGGTGGCAACCCAGCCCAAACTTCCGTACCAGTTGTGCGAGAGCGCGCATGAAGATGTTAAATAGGATAGGAGAGAGGACTGCTCCTTGTGGGACTCCACAAGTAAGTTGCTGGCGGTCTGATGTTTTCTCTCCTATTGCAACCCTCTGTCCATGATCCTGAAGGAAGGAGATCAGCCATTGAAGGGCTGTCCCTTGTATTCCAGCATCGATGAGGCGGCGAGCTAGAAGCTCGTGATCGACTGTGTCGAACGCCGCTAAGAGGTCTAATAATATCAGCAGTGCCGACCCGCCTCGATCCAACTGGCGACGAAGGATATATACCTGCCATGTAGCATGCATGCTAAACTCAAATACTGGTCTAAGAAATAACTTTATGTGATGGATTACATCCATACAACGAATGGGAGCATTGCTTACTTGATCTGTTCTGCAGATTCATATAGCATGCATGCTAAAGACACCCTTTGGTGTTAACCTAGGTGGTTTACCGATAGGTAAACAACATTTTCAAGAGAACGTCTCATCTTGTTTTATTATTTTGTAACTCACATATAATTGTTACTGACATATTGAAGTAGTACGGTTGTATCTCAAAAGCAACTAGTGCTATTTCCAAATTCATAGTATGAAATTCTACTACTGCCTATGAAACAACCTTATATACTTGTTGCCTAAGATATTACTTTGTCATTAATGACATTCATACAATGAATGAGATATACCTGCTATATAGAATGCATGCTAAAGTTACCTTAAATACTGTGCTAAGAAATCACTATATTGTAACTCACATATATACCTGCCATGTAGCATGCATGCTAAACTCACTTTAAATACTGGTCTATTACAACGAATGGGATATATACTTGCTGAGCATTGCTTACTTGATCTGCAGATTCATATAGAATGCAACCTTTGGTGTTAACCAAGGCGGTTTACCAATATGTAAATCACATTTTCAAGTGAACGTTGCATCTCATTTTATTATTTTGGAACTCAAATATAATTGTAACTCATTCAACTAGGCCGATTGTATCACAAAAACAACATGCTATTTCCAAATTCTGTATAATTACATAGTAGTATGAAATTCTAGAGCCTCTTGTGGCGCAGAGTGGTAAGGCAGCCGTCTGAAAGCTTTGCCCATGAGGCTGGGAGTTCAATCCCAGCAGCCGGCTCAAGGTCGACTCAGCCTTCCATCCTTCCGAGGTCGGTAAAATGAGCACCCAGCTTGCTGCTGGGGGGTAAACAGTAATGACTGGGGAAGGCACTGGCAAACCACCCCGTATTGAGTCTGCCGTGAAAACGCTAGAGGGCGTCACCCCAAGGGTCAGACATGACTTGGTGCTTGCACAGGGGATACCTTTACCTTTACCTTAGTATGAAATTCTACTACTGCCTATGAAATAACTACTACTATGAAATAACTACTACCGCCTATGAAATAACCTTACTATGTCATTAATTACGTCCATACAACGAATGAGATATATATATATATATGCTATATAGCATGCAGTCTAAAGACACATGAAATACTGGGCTGAGAAATTATTCTGTGTCATTGATTACATCCGTACAATGAATAGGATATATACCTGCCACGTAGCATGCATGATAAAGTCAACTTAAATACTGGGATAAGCAATCACTATATGTGATTACATCCATACAACGAATGGGATAGATACTTGCTGTTGCTTACATACTGGGCTAAGAAATCACTTTATGTGATGGATTACATCCATACAACGAATGGGAGCATTGCTTACTTGATCTGTTCTGCAGATTCATATAGCGTGCATGCTAGACACCCTAGGTGGTTTACCGATAGGTAAACAACATTTTCAAGAGAACGTCTCATCTTGTTTTATTATTTTGTAACTCGCATATAATTGTAACTGACATATTGAACTAGTACGGTTGTATCTCAAAAGCAACTAGTTCTATTTCCAAATTCATAGTATGAAATTCTACTACTGCCTATGAAATAACCTTATATACTTTCTGCCTAAGACGCTACATTGTCATTAATGACATTCATACAACGAATGAGATATATACCTGGTATATAGCATGCATGCTAAAGTTACCTTAAATACTGTGCTAAGAAATCACTATATGTGATTTAGATCCATACAACGAATGGGATATATACCTGGTAAGCATTGCTTACTTGAGCAGGACCTGTTCTGCAGATTCAATATAGACCCTTTGGTGTTAACCAAGGTGATTTATGGAAATGTAAACATTTTCAAGAGAATGTCTCATCTTGTTTTATTATTTTGTAACTCGCATATAATTGTAACTGACATATTGAACGAGTACGGTTGTATCTCAAAAGCAACTAGTGCTATTTCCAAATTCATAGTATGAAATTCTACTACTGCCTATTAAATAACCTTATATACTTGCTGCCTAAGATATTACTTTGTCATTAATGACATTCATACAACGAATGAGATATATACCTGGTATATAGCATGCATGCTAAAGTTACCTTAAATACTGTGCTAAGAAATCAATATATAGTGTCATTGTAACTGACATATATACCTGCCATGTAGCATGCATGCTAATTTAAATACTGGTTTATTACAACGAATGGGATATATACTTGCTGAGCATTGCTTACTTGATCTGCAGATTCATATTGAATGCAAACTTTGGTGTTAACCAAGGTGGTTTACCAATATGTAAACCACATTTTCAAGTGAACGTCGCATCTTATTTTATTATTTTGTAACTCAAATATAACTGTAACTCACATATTCAACTAGGCCGATTGTATCACAAAAACAACATGCTATTTCCAAATTCTGTATAATTACATAGTAGTATGAAATTCTACTACTGCCTAGCAAATAACTAATGAGCCTCTTGTGGCGCAGAGTGGTAAGTCTGAAAGCTTTGCCCATAAGGTTGGGAGTTCAATCCCAGCAGCCGGCTCAAGGTTGACTCAGCCTTCCATCCTTCCGAGGTCGGTAAAATGAGTACCCAGCTTGCTGGGGGGTAAACGGTCATGACTGGGGAAGGCACTGGCAAACCACCCCAAGGGTCAGACATGACTCGGTGCTTGCCTTTACCTTTGCCTTTATCAAATAACTACTCCTATGAAATAACTACTACCACCTATGAAATAACCTTAAATAACCATAAATACTTGTTGGCTAAGAAATTACTTTATTAATTACGTCCATACAACGAATGAGATATATATCTGCTATATAGCATGCAGTCTAAAGACACATGAAATACTGGGCTGAGAAATTATTCTGTGTCATTGATTACATCCGTACAATGAATAGGATATATACCTGCCACGTAGCATGCATGATAAAGTCACCTTAAATACTGGGATAAGCAATCACTATATGTGATTATATCCATACAACGAATGGGAGCATTGCTTACTTGATCTGTTCTGCAGATTCATATAGAAGATTCATATAGCGTGCATGCTAAAGACACCCTAGGTGGTTTACCGATAGGTAAACAACATTTTCAAGAGAACGTCTCATCTTGTTTTATTATTTTGTAACTCGCATATTGAACTAGTAACTGACATATTGAACTGACATATGACTAGTACGGTTGTATCTCAAAAGCAACTAGTACTATTTCGAAATTCATAGTATGAAATTCTACTACTACCTATGAAATAACCTTATATACTTGCTGCCTAAGGTATTACTTTGTCATTAATGACATTCATACAACGAATGAGATATATACCTGGTATATAGCATGCATGCTAAAGTTACCTTAAATACTGTGCTAAGAAATCAATATATAGTGTCATTGTAACTGACATATATACCTGCCATGTAGCATGCATGCTAATTTAAATACTGGTCTATTACAACGAATGGGATATATACTTGCTGAGCATTGCTTACTTGATCTGCAGATTCATATAGAATGCAAACTTTGGTGTTAACCAAGGTGGTTTACCAATATGTAAACCACATTTTCAAGTGAACGTCGCATCTTATTTTATTATTTTGTAACTCAAATATAACTGTAACTCACATATTCAACTAGGCCGATTGTATCACAAAAACAACATGCTATTTCCAAATTCTGTATAATTACATAGTAGTATGAAATTCTACTACTGCCTAGGAAATAACATGAGCCTCTTGTGGCGCAGAGTGGTAAGGCAGCCGTCTGAAAGCTTTGCCCATAAGGTTGGGAGTTCAATCCCAGCAGCCGGCTCAAGGTTGACTCAGCCTTCCATCCTTCCGAGGTCGTTAAAATGAGTACCCAGCTTGCTGGGGGGTAAACAGTCATGACTGGGGAAAGCACTGGCAAACCACCCCAAGGGTCAGACATGACTCGGTGCTTGCACAGGGGATACCTTTACCTTTACCTTTATCAAATAACTACTCCTATGAAATAACTACTACCACCTATGAAATAACCTTAAATAACCATAAATACTTGTTGGCTAAGAAATTACTTTAATTACGTCCATACAACGAATGAGATATATATCTGCTATATAGCATGCAGTCTAAAGACACATGAAATACTGGGCTGAGAAATTATTCTGTGTCATTGATTACATCCGTACAATGAATAGGATATATACCTGCCACGTAGCATGCATGATAAAGTCACCTTAAATACTGGGATAAGCAATCACTATATGTGATTACATCCATACAACGAATGGGAGCATTGCTTACTTGATCTGTTCTGCAGATTCATATAGCAGATTCATATAGCGTGCATGCTAAAGACACCCTAGGTGGTTTACCGATAGGTAAACAACATTTTCAAGAGAACGTCTCATCTTGTTTTATTATTTTGTAACTCGCATATTGAACTAGTAACTGACATATTGAACTGACATATGACTAGTACGGTTGTATCTTAAAAGCAACTAGTGCTATTTCCAAATTCATAGTATGAAATTCTACTACTGCCTATTAAATAACCTTATATACTTGCTGCCTAAGATATTACTTTGTCATTAATGACATTCATACAACGAATGAGATATATACCTGGTATATAGCATGCATGCTAAAGTTACCTTAAATACTGTGCTAAGAAATCAATATATAGTGTCATTGTAACTGACATATATACCTGCCATGTAGCATGCATGCTAATTTAAATACTGGTTTATTACAACGAATGGGATATATACTTGCTGAGCATTGCTTACTTGATCTGCAGATTCATATTGAATGCAAACTTTGGTGTTAACCAAGGTGGTTTACCAATATGTAAACCACATTTTCAAGTGAACGTCGCATCTTATTTTATTATTTTGTAACTCAAATATAACTGTAACTCACATATTCAACTAGGCCGATTGTATCACAAAAACAACATGCTATTTCCAAATTCTGTATAATTACATAGTAGTATGAAATTCTACTACTGCCTAGGAAATAACATGAGCCTCTTGTGGCGCAGAGTGGTAAGGCAGCCGTCTGAAAGCTTTGCCCATAAGGTTGGGAGTTCAATCCCAGCAGCCGGCTCAAGGTTGACTCAGCCTTCCATCCTTCCGAGGTCGTTAAAATGAGTACCCAGCTTGCTGGGGGGTAAACAGTCATGACTGGGGAAGGCACTGGCAAACCACCCCAAGGGTCAGACATGACTCGGTGCTTGCACAGGGGATACCTTTACCTTTACCTTTATCAAATAACTACTCCTATGAAATAACTACTACCACCTATGAAATAACCTTAAATAACCATAAATACTTGTTGGCTAAGAAATTACTTTATTAATTACGTCCATACAACGAATGAGATATATATCTGCTATATAGCATGCAGTCTAAAGACACATGAAATACTGGGCTGAGAAATTATTCTGTGTCATTGATTACATCCGTACAATGAATAGGATATATACCTGCCACGTAGCATGCATGATAAAGTCACCTTAAATACTGGGATAAGCAATCACTATATGTGATTACATCCATACAACGAATGGGAGCATTGCTTACTTGATCTAAGAAATCATTATATAGTGTCATTGTAACTCACATATATACCTGCCATGTAGCATGCATGCTAAACTCACTTTAAATACTGGTCTATTACAAAGAATGGGATATATACTTGCTGAGCATTGCTTACTTGATCTGCAGATTCATATAGAATGCAACCTTTGGTGTTAACCAAGGCGGTTTCCCAATATGTAAACCACATTTTCAAGTGAACGTCGCATCTCATTTTATTATTTTCTAACTCAAATATAATTGTATCTCACATATTCAACTAGGCCGATTGTATCACAAAAACAACATGCTATTTCTAAATTCTGTATATACATAGTAGTATGAAATTCTATTACTGCCTATGAAATAACTACTACTATGAAATAACTACTACCGCCTATGAAATAACCTTCAATAACCATAAATACTTGTTGGCTAAGAAATTACTTTGTCATTAATTACGTCCATACAACGAATGAGATATATATATGCTATATAGCATGCAGGCTAAAGACACATGAAATACTGGACTGAGAAATTATTCTGTGTCATTGATTACATCCGTACAATATATAGGATATATACCTGCCATGTAGCATGCATGATAGTCAACTTAAATACTGGGATAAGCAATCACTATATGTGATTACATCCATACAACGAATGGGATAGATACTTGCTGTTGCTTACATACTGGGCTAAGAAATCACTTTATGTGATGTATTGCATCCATACAACGAATGGGAGCATTGCCTACTTGATCTGTTCTGCAGATTCATATAGCGTGCATGCTAAAGACACCCTAGGTGGTTTACCGATAGGTAAACAACATTTTCAAGAGAACGTCTCATCTTGTTTTATTATTTTGTAACTCGCATATAATTGTAACTGACATATTGAACTAGTACGGTTGTATCTCAAAAGCAACTAGTTCTATTTCCAAATTCATAGTATGAAATTCTACTATTGCCTATGAAATAACCTTATATACTTGCTTAAATACTGGGATAAGCAATCACTATATGTGATTTAGATCCATACAACGAATGGGATATATACCTGGTACGCATTGCTTACTTGAGCAGGACCTGTTCTGCAGATTCAATATAGACCCTTTGGTGTTAACCAAGGTGGTTTATGGAAATGTAAACATTTTCAAGAGAACGTCTCATCTTGTTTTATTATTTTGTAACTCGCATATAATTGTAACTGACATATTGAACTAGTACGGTTGTATCTCAAAAGCAACTAGTGCTATTTCCAAATTCATAGTATGAAATTCTACTACTGCCTATGAAATAACCTTATATACTTGCTGCCTAAGATATTACTTTGTCATTAATGACATTCATACAACGAATGAGATATATACCTGGTATATAGCATGCATGCTAAAGTTACCTTAAATACTGTGCTAAGAAATCAATGTATAGTGTCATTGTAACTGACATATATACCTGCCATGTAGCATGCATGCTAATTTAAATACTGGTCTATTACAACGAATGGGATATATACTTGCTGAGCATTGCTTACTTGATCTGCAGATTCATATAGAATGCAAACTTTGGTGTTAACCAAGTTTACCAATATGTAAACCACATTTTCAAGTGAACGTCGCATCTTATTTTATTATTTTGTAACTCAAATATAACTGTAACTCACATATTCAACTAGGCCGATTGTATCACAAAAACAACATGCTATTTCCAAATTCTGTATAAGTACATAGTAGTATGAAATTCTACTACTGCCTAGGAAATAACATGAGCCTCTTGTGGCGCAGAGTGGTAAGGCAGCCGTCTGAAAGCTTTGCCCATAAGGTTGGGAGTTCAATCCCAGCAGCCGGCTCAAGGTTGACTCAGCCTTCCGAGGTCGGTAAAATGAGTACCCAGCTTGATGGGGGGTAAACGGTCATGACTGGGGAAGGCACTGGCAAACCACCCCAAGGGTCGGACATGACTCGGTGCTTGCACAGGGGATACCTTTACCTTTACCTTTATCAAATAACTACTCCCATGAAATAACTACTACCACCTATGAAATAACCTTAAATAACCATAAATACTTTATTAATTACGTCCATACAACGAATGAGATATATATCTGCTATATAGCATGCAGGCTAAAGACACATGAAATACTGGGCTGAGAAATTATTCTGTGTCATTGATTACATCCGTACAATGAATAGGATATATACCTGCCACGTAGCATGCATGATAAAGTCACCTTAAATACTGGGATAAGCAATCACTATATGTGATTACATCCATACAACGAATGGGATAGATACCTGCTGTTGCTTACATACTGGGCTAAGAAATCACTATATAGTGTCATTGTAACTCACATACGGGGCAAACCACCCCGTATTGAGTCTGCCATGAAAACGCTAGAGGGAGTCACCCCAAGGGTCAGACATGACTCGGTGCTTGCACAGGGGATACCTTTACCTTTACCTTTAACTCACATATATACCTGCCTTGTAGCATGCATGATAAAGTCACCTTAAAAACTGGGATAAGCAATCACTATATGTGATTACATCCATACAACGAATGGGATAGATACCTGCTATATAGCATGCAGGCTAAAGACACATGAAACTGGACTGAGAAATTATTGTCATTGATTATATCCGTACAATGAATAGGATATATACCTGCCATGTAGGATGCATAATAGTCACCTTAAAAACTGGGATAAGCAATCACTATATGTGATTACATCCATAGAACGAATGGGATAGATACCTGCTGTTGCTTACATACTGGGCTAAGAAATCACTTTATGTGATGGATTACATCCATACAACGAATGGGAGCATTGCTTACTTGATCTGTTCTGCAGATTCATGATGTAGCGTGCATGCTAAAAGACACCCTAGGTGGTTTACCGATAAGTAAACATTTGCAAGAGAACATATCTTGTTTTATTATTTTATAACGCATATAATTTGTCATATTGGACTAGTACGGTTGTATCTCAGGCAACTAGTGCTATTTCCAAATTCATAATATGAAATTCTACTACGGCCTATGATATAACATATACAACGAATGGGATCATGAATCTGCAGAACAGATCAAGCAAGCAATGCTCCCATTCGTTGTATGGAAGTAATCCATCACATAAAGTGATTTCTTAGCCCAGTATGTAAGCAACAGCAGGTATCTATCCCATTCGTTGTATGGATGTAATCACATATAGTGATTGCTTATCCCAGTTTTTAAGGTGACTTTATCATGCATGCTACATGGCAGGTATATATGTGAGTTACAATGACACTATATAGTGATTTCTTAGCACAGTATTTTAGGTAACTTTAGCATGCATGCTATATACCAGGTATATATCTCATTTGTTGTATGAATGTCATTAATGACAAAGTAATATCTTTACCAATATGTAAACCACATTTTCAAGTGAACGTCGCATCTTATTTTATTATTTTGTAACTCAAATATAGTTGTAACTCACATATTCAACTAGGCCGATTGTATCACAAAAACAACATGCTATTTCCAAATTCTGTATAATTACATAGTAGTATGAAATTCTACTACTGCCTATGAAATAACTACTACTATGAAATAACTACTACCGCCTATGAAATAACCTTACTTTGTCATTATTTACGTCCATACAACGAATGAGATATATGCTATATGGCATGCAGGCTACAGACACATGAAATACTGGACTGAGAAATTATTCTGTCATTGATTACATCCGTACAATGAATAGGATATATACCTGCCATGTAGCATGCATGATAAAGTCACAAAAACTGGGATAAGCAATCACTATATGTGATTACATCCATACAACGAATGGGATAGATACCTGATGTTGCTTACATACTGGACTAAGAAATCACTTTATGTGATGGATTACATCCATACAACGAATGGGAGCATTGCTTACTTGATCTGTTCTGCAGATTCATACAGCGTGCATTCTAAAGACACCCTAGGTGGTCTACCGTTAGGTAAACAACATTTTCAAGAGAACATCTTGTTTTATTATTTTGTAACTCGCATATAATTGTAACTGACATATTGAACTAGTACGGTTGTATCTCAAAAGCAACTAGTGCTATTTCCAAATTCATAGTATGAAATTTTACTACTGTCTATGAAATAACCTTATATACTTGCTGCCTAAGATATTACTTTGTCATTAATGTCATTCATACAACGAATGAGATATATACCTGGTATATAGCATGCATGCTAAAGTTAAATACTGTGCTAAGAAATCGCTATATAGTGTCATTGTAACTCACGTATATACCTGCCATGTAGCATGCATGCTAAACTCACTTTAAATACTGGTCTATTACAACGAATGGGATATATACTTGCTGAGCACTGCTTATTTGATCTGCAGATTCATATAGAATGCAACCTTTGGTGTTAACCAAGGTGGTTTAGCAATATGTAAACCACATTTTCAAGTGAACGTCGCATCTTATTTTATTATTTTGTAACTCAAATATAATTGTAACTCACATATTCAACAAGGCCGATTGTATCACAAAAACAACATGCTATTTCCAAATTCTGTATAATTACATAGTAGTATGAAATTCTACTACTGCCTATGAAATAACTACTACTATGAAATAACTACTACCGCCTATAAAATAAAACTTACTTTGTCATTAATTACGTCCATACAACGAATGAGATATATGCTATATAGCATGCAGGCTAACGACACATGAAATACTGGACTGAGAAATTATTCTGTGTCATTGATTACATCCGTACAAAGAATAGGATATATACCTGCCATGTAGCATGCATGATAAAGTCACCTTAAAAACTGGGATAAGCAATCACTATATGTGATTACATCCATACAACGAATGGGATAGATACCTGCTGTTGCTTACATACTGGGCTAAGAAATCACTTTATGTGATGGATTACATCCATACAACGAATGGGAGCATTGCTTACTTGATCTGTACTGCAGATTCATACAGCGTGCATGCTAAAGACACCCTAGGTGGTTTACCGATAGGTAACCAACATTTTCAAGAGAACATCTTGTTTTATTATTTTGTAACTCGCATATAATTGTAACTGACATATTGAACTAGTACGGTTGTATCTCAAAAGCAACTAGTGCTATTTCCAAATTCATAGTGTGAAATTCTACTACTGCCTATGAAATAACCTTATATACTTGCTGCCTAAGATATTACTTTGTCATTAATGACATTCATACAACGAATATATACCTGGTATATAGCATGCATGCTAAAGTTAAATACTGTGCTAAGACGCTATATAGTGTCATTGTAACTCACATATATACCTGCCATGTAGAATGCATGCTAAACTCACTTTAAATACTGGTCTATTACAACGAATGGGATATATACTTGCTGAGCATTGCTTACTTGATCTGCAGATTCATATAGAATGCAACCTTTGGTGTTAACCAAGGCGGTTTACCAATATGTAAACCACATTTTCAAGTGAACGTCGCATTTATTTTATTATTTTGTAAGTCAAATATAATTGTAACTCACATATTCAACTAGGCCGATTGTATCACAAAAACAACATGCTATTTCCAAATTCTGTATAATTACATAGTAGTATGAAATTCTACCACTGCCTATGAAATAACTACTACTATGAAATAACTACTACCGCCTATGAAATAACCTTACTTTGTCATTATTTACGTCCATACAACGAATGAGATATATATCTGATATATAGCATGCAGGCTACAGACACATGAAATACTGGACTGAGAAATTATTCTTTGTCATTGATTACATCCGTACAATGAATAGGATATATACCTGCCATGTAGCATGCATGATAAAGTCACCTTAAATACTGGGATAAGCAATCAGTGTATGTGATTACATCCATACAACGAATGGGATAGATACCTGCTGTTGCTTACATACTGGGCTAAGAAATCACTTTATGTGATGGATTACATCCATACAACGAATGGGAGCATTGCTTACTTGATCTGTTCTGCATGCATAGCGTGCATGCTAAAGACACCCTAGGTGGTTTACCGATAGGTAACATTTTCAAGAGAACGTCTCATCTTGTTTTATTATTTTGTAACTCGCACATAATTGTAACTGACATATTGAACTAGTACGGTTGTATCTCAAAAGCAACTAGTGCTATTTCCAAATACATAGTATGAAATCCAACTACTGCCTATGAAATAACCTTACATACTTGCTGCCTAAGATATTACTTTGTCATTAATGACATTCATACAACGAATGAGATATATACCTGGTATATAGCATGCATGCTAAAGTTACCTTAAATACTGTGCTAAGAAATCACTATATAGTGTCATTGTAACACATATATACCTGCCATGTAGCATGCATGCTAATTTAAATACTGGTCTATTACAACGAATGGGATATATACTTGCTGAGCATTGCTTACTTGATCTGCAGATTCATATAGAATGCAACCTTTGGTGTTAACCAAGGCGATTTACCAATATGTAAACGACATTTTCAAGTCAACGTCGCATCTTATTATTTTGTAACTCTCATATTGAACTAGTAACTGACATATTGAACTGACATATTGAACTAGTACGGTTGTATCTCAAAAGCAACTAGTGCTAGCTAAACAACATATTCAAGAGAACGTCTCATCTTGTTTTATTATTTTGTAGCATATTGAACGAGTAACTGACATATTGTAACTGACATTGAACTAGTATGGTTGTATCTCAAAAGCAACGTTCTATTTCCAAATGCTAAATTCACTTTAAATACTGGTCTATTACAACGAATGGGATATATACTTGCTGAGCATTGCTTACTTGATCTGCAGATTCGTATAGAATGCAACCTTTGGTGTTAACCAAGGCGGTTTACCTATATGCAAACCACATTTTCAAGTGAACGTCGCATCTTATTTTATTATTTTGTAATTCAAATATAATTGTAACTCACATATTCAACTAGGCCGATTGAATCACATAAACAACATGCTATTTCCAAATTCTGTATAATTACATAGTAGTATGAAATTCTACCACTTCCTATGAAATAACTACTACTATGAAATAACTAGAGCCTCTTGTGGCGCAGAGTGGTAAGGCAGCCGTCTGAAAGCTTTGCTCATGAGGTTGGGAGTTCGATCCCAGCAGCCGGCTCAAGGTTGACTCAGCCTTCCATCCTTCCGAGGTCGGTAAAATGAGTATCCAGCTTGCTGCTGGGGGGTAAACGGTCATGACTGGGGAAGGCACTGGCAAACCACCCCATATTGAGTCTGCCATGAAAACGCTGGAGGGCGTCACCCCAATGGTCAGACATGACTCGGTGCTTGCACAGGGGATACCTTTACCTTTTTACCTTTATGAAATAACTACTACCGCCTATGAAATAACCTTACTTTGTCATTAATTACGTCCATACAACGAATGAGATATATATCTGCTATATAGCATGCAGGCTAAAGACACATGAAATACTGGACTGAGAAATTATTCTCTCATTGATTATATCCGTACAATGAATAGGATATATACCTGCCATGTAGTCACCATAATAGTCACCTTAAAAACTGGGATAAGCAATCACTATATGTGATTACATCCATAGAACGAATGGGATAGATACCTGCTGTTGCTTACATACTGGGCTAAGAAATCACTTTATATGATGGATTACATCCATACAACGAATGGGAGCATTGCTTACTTGATCTGTTCTGCAGATTCATTATGTAGCGTGCATGCTAAAGACACCCTAGGTGGTTTACCGATAAGTAAACATTTGCAAGAGAACATATCTTGTTTTATTATTTTGTAACGCATATAATTTGACATATTTAACTAGTACGGTTGTATCTCAGGCAACTAATGCTATTTCCAAATTCATAATATGAAATTCGACTACTGCCTATGATATAACATATACTTGTTGCCCAAGATATTACTTTGTCATTAATGACATTCATACAACAAATGAGATATATACCTGGTATATAGCATGCATGCTAAAGTTACCTAAAATACTGTGCTAAGAAATCACTATATAGTGTCATTGTAACTCACATATATACCTGCCATGTAGCATGCATGATAAAGTCACCTTAAAAACTGGGATAAGCAATCACTATATGTGATTACATCCATACAACGAATGGGATAGATACCTGCTGTTGCTTACATACTGGGCTAAGAAATCACTTTATGTGATGGATTACATCCATACAACGAATGGGAGCATTGCTTACTTGATCTGTTCTGCAGATTCATGATGTAGCGTGCATGCTAAAGACACCCTAGGTGGTTTACCGATAAGTAAACATTTGCAAGAGAACATATCTTGTTTTATTATTTTGTAACGCATATAATTTGACATATTGAACTAGTACGGTTGTATCTCAGGCAACTAGTGCTATTTCCAAATTCATAATATGAAATTCTACTACTGCCTATGATATAACATATACTTGTTGCCCAAGATACTACTTTGTCATTAATTACATTCATACAACAAATGAGATATATACCTGGTATATAGCATGCATGCTAAAGTTACCTAAAATACTGTGCTAAGAAATCACTATATAGTGTCATTGTAACTCACATATATACCTGCCATGTAGCATGCATGATAAAGTCACCTTAAAAACTGGGATAAGCAATCACTATATGTGATTACATCCATACAACGAATGGGATAGATACCTGCTGTTGCTTACATACTGGGCTAAGAAATCACTTTATGTGATGGATTACAACCATACAACGAATGGGAGCATTGCTTACTTGATCTGTTCTGCAGATTCATACAGCGTGCATGCTAAAGACACCCTAGGTGGTTTACCGATAGGTAAACAACATTTTCAAGAGAACGTCTCATCTTGTTTTATTATTTTGTAACTCGCATATAATTGTAACTGACATTGAACTAGTACAGTTCTATCAAAAAGCAACTAGTGCTATTTCCAAATTCATAGTATGAAATTCTACTACTGCCTATGAAATAACCTTATATACTTGCTGCCTAAGATATTACTTTGTCATTAATGACATTCATACAACGAATGAGATGAGCCTCTTGTGGCTCAGAGTGGTAAGGCAGCCGTCTGAATGCTTTGCCCATGAGGTTGGGAGTTCGATCCCAGCAGCCGGCTCATGGTTGACTCAGCCTTCCATCCTTCCGAGGTCGGTAAAATGAGTACCCAGCTTGCTGGGGGGTAAACGGTAATGACTGGGGAAGGCACTGGCAAACCACCCCGTATTGAGTCTGCCATGAAAACGCTGGAGGGCGTCACCCCAAGGGTCAGACATGACTCGGTGCTTGCACAGGGGATACCTTTATTTTACCTTTACAACGAATGAGATATATACCTGGTATATAGCATGCATGCTAAAGTTAAATACTGTGCTAAGAAATCACTATATAGTGTCATTGTAACACCTGCCATCTAGCATGCATGCTAAATACTGGTCTATTACAACGAATGGGATATATACTTGCTGAGCCTTGCTTACTTGATCTGCAGATTCATATAGAACGCAACCTTTGGTGTTAACCAAGGCGGTTTACCAATATGTAAACCACTTTCAAGTGAACGTCGCATCTTATTTTATTATTTTGTAACTCAAATATAATTGTAACTCACATATTCAACTAGGCCCATTGTATCACAAAAACAACATGCTATTTCCAAATTCTGTATAATTACATAGTTGTATGAAATTCTACTACTGCCTATGAAATAACTACTACTATGAAATAACTACTACCGCCTATGAAATAAAACTTACTTTGTCATTAATTACGTCCATACAACGAATGAGATATATGCTATATAGCATGCACGATAAAGACACATGAAATACTGGACTGAGAAATTATTCTGTGTCATTGATTACATCCGTACAATGAATAGGATATATACCTGCCATTTAGTATGCATGATAGTCACCTTAAAAACTGGGATAAGCAATCACTATATGTGATTACATCCATACAACGAATGAGATAGATACCTGGTATATAGCATGCATGCTAAAGTTAAATACTGTGCTAAGAAATCGCTATATACTGTCATTGTAACTCACATATATACCTGCCATGTAGCATGCATGCTAAACTCACTTTATTAATTAATTACGTCCATACAACGAATGAGATATATGCTATATAGCATGCAGGCTAACGACACATGAAATACTGGACTGAGAAATTATTCTGTGTCATTTACATCCGTACAATGAATAGGATATATACCTGCAATGTAAGATGCATTATAGTCACCTTAAATAGATGTAATCACTATATGTGATTACATCCATACAACGAATGGGATAGATACCTGCTGTTGCTTACATACTGGGCTTAGAAATCACTTTTGTGATGGATTACATCCATACAACGAAGGGGAGCATTGCTTACTTGATCTGTTCTGCAGATTCATACAGCGTGCATGCTAAAGACACCCTAGGTGGTTTACCGATAGGTAAACAACATTTTCAAGAGAACATCTTGTTTTATTATTTTGTAACGCATATAATTGTTACTGACATATTGAACTAGTACGGTTGTATCTCAAAAGCAACTAGTGCTATTTCCAAATTCATAGTATGAAATTCTACTACTGCCTATGAAATAACCTTATATACTTGCTGCCTAAGATATTACTTTGTCATTAATGACATTCATATGAATGAGATATATACCTGGTACATAGCATGCATGCTAAAGTTAAATACTGTGCTAAGAAATCGCTATATAGTGTCATTGTAACTCACATATATACCTGCCACGTAGCATGCATGCTAAACTCACTTTAAATACTGGTCTATTACAACGAATGGGATATATACTTGCTGAGCATTGCTTACTTGATCTGCAGATTCATATAGAATGCAACCTTTGGTGTTAACCAAGATGGTTTACCAATATGTAAACCACATTTTCAAGTGAACGTCGCATCTTATTTTATTATTTTGTAACTCAAATATAATTGTAACTCACATATTCAACAAGGCCGATTGTATCACAAAAACAACATGCTATTTCCAAATTCTGTATAATTACATAGTAGTATGAAATTCTACTACTGCCTATGAAATAACTACTACTATGAAATAACTACTACCGCCTATAAAATAAAACTTACTTTGTCATTAATTACGTCCATACAACGAATGAGATATCTGCTATATAGCATGCAGGCTAACGACACATGAAATACTGGACTGAGAAATTATTCTGTGTCATTGATTACATCCGTACAATGAATAGGATATATACCTGCCATGTAGCATGCATGATAAAGTCACCTTAAAAACTGGGATAAGCAATCACTATATGTGATTACATCCATACAACGAATGGGATAGATACCTGATGTTGCTTACATACTGGGCTAAGAAATCACTTTATGTGATGGATTACATCCATACAACGAATGGGAGCATTGCTTACTTGATCTGTTCTGCAGATTCATACAGCGTGCATGCTAAAGACACCCTAGGTGGTTTACCGATAGGTAACCAACATTTTCAAGAGAACATCTTGTTTTATTATTTTGTAACGCATATAATTGTAACTGACATATTGAACTACTATGGTTGTATCTCAAAAGCAACTAGTGCTATTTCCAAATTCATAGTATGAAATTCTACTACTGCCTATGAAATAACCTTATATACTTTCTGCCTAAGATACTACTTTGTCATTAATGACATTCATACAACGAATGAGATATATACCTGGTATATAGCATGCATGCTAAAGTTAAATACTGTGCTAAGAAATCGCTATATAGTGTCATTGTAACTCACATATATACCTGCCACGTAGCATGCATGCTAAACTCACTTTAAATACTGGTCTATTACAACGAATGGGATATATACTTGCTGAGCATTGCTTACTTGATCTGCAGATTCCTATAGAATGCAACCTTTGGTGTTAACCAAGGCGGTTTACCAATATGTACACTTTCAAGTGAACGTCGCATCTTATTTTATTATTTTGTAACTCAAATATAATTGTAACTCACATATTCAACTAGGCCGATTGTATCACAAAAACAACATGCTAATTCCAAATTCTGTATAATTACATAGTAGTATGAAATTCTACTAATGCCTATGAAATAACTACTACTATGAACTACCGCCTATGAAATAACACTTACTTTGTCATTAATTACGTCCATACAACGAATGAGATATATGCTATATAGCATGCAGGCTAAAGACACATGAAATACTGGACTGAGAAATTATTCTGTGTCATTGATTACATCCGTACAATGAATAGGATATATACCTGCCATGTAGCATGCATGATAAATTCACCTTAAAAACTGGGATAAGCAATCACTATATGTGATTACATCCATACAACGAATGGGATAGATACCTGCTGTTGCTTACATACTGGGCTTAGAAATCACTTTTATGTGATGGATTACATCCATACAACGAATGGGAGCATTGCTTACTTGATCTGTTCTGCAGATTCATACAGCGTGCATGCTAAAGATACTCTAGGTGGTCTACCGATAGGTAAACAACATTTTCAAGAGAACATCTTGTTTTATTATTTTGTAACGCATATAATTGTAACTGACATATTGAACTAGTACGGTTGTATCTCAAAAGCAACTAGTGCTATTTCCAAATTCATAGTATGAAATTCTACTACTGCCTATGAAATAATCTTATATACTTGCTGCCTTAGATATTACTTTGTCATTAATGACATTCATACAACGAATGAGATATATACCTGGTATAAAGCATGCATGCTAAAGTTAAATACTGTGCTAAGAAATCGCTATATAGTGTCATTGTAACTCACATATATACCTGCCACGTAGCATGCATGCTAAACTCACTTTAAATACTGGTCTATTACAACGAATGGGATATATACTTGCTGAGCATTGCTTACTTGATCTGCAGATTCCTATAGAATGCAACCTTTGGTGTTAACCAAGGTGGTAAACCACTTTCAAGTGAACGTCGCATATTATTTTATTATTTTGAAACTCAAATATAATTGTAACTCACATATTCAACTAGGCCGATTGTATCACAAAAACAACATGCTATTTCCAAATTCTGTATAATTACATAGTAGTATGAAATTGTACTACTGCCTATGAAATAACTACTACTATGAAATAACTACTACCGCCTATGAAATAACCTTTGTCATTAATTACGTACATACAACGAATGAGATATATGCTATACAGCATGCAGGCTAAAGACACATGAAATACTGGACTGAGAAATTATTCTGTGTCATTGATTACATCCGTACAATGAATAGGATATATACCTGCCATGTAGCATGCATGATAGTCACCTTAAATACTGTGCTAAGAAATCACTATATAGTGTCATTGTAACTCACATATATACCTGCCATGTAGCATGCATGCTAAACTCACTTTAAATACTGGTCTATTACAACGAATGGGATATATACTTGCTGAGAATTGCTTACTTGATCTGCAGATTCCTATAGAATGCAACCTTTGGTGTTAACCATGGCGGTTTACCAATATGTAAACCACATTTTCAAGTGAACGTCACATCTTGTTTTATTATTTTGTAACTCGCATATTGAACTAGTAACTGACATATTGAACTGACAGATTGAACTAGTACGGTTGTATCTCAAAAGCAACTAGTGCTAGGTAAACAACATTTTCAAGAGAACGTCTCATCTTGTTTTATTATTGTGTAATTCGCATATTGAACTAAAGGTAAAGGTAAAGGTATCCCCTGTGCAAGCACCGAGTCATGTCTGACCCTTGAGGTGACGCCCTCTAGCGTTTTCATGGCAGACTCAATACGGGGTTATTTGCCAGTGCCTTCCCCAGTCATTACCGTTTACCTCCCAGCAGTAAGCTGGGTACTCATTTGTCCCGACCTCGGAAGGATGGAAGGCTGAGTCAACTGAACTCCCAGCCTCATGGGCAGACAGCTTCAACCAGCATTTCTGCTGCCTTACCACTCTGCGCCACAAGAGGCTCTTATATTGAACTAGTAACTGACATATTGTAACTGACATATTGAACTAGTACAGTTGTATCTCAAAAGCAACTAGTGCTATTTCCAAATTCATAGTATGAAATTCTACTACTGCCTTTATGTGATGTATTGCATCCATACAACGAATGGGAGCATTGCTTACTTGATCTGTTCTGCAGATTCATACAGCGTGCATGCTAAAGACACCCTAGGTGGTTTACTGATAGGTAAACAACATTTTCAAGAGAACATCTTGTTTTATTATTTTGTAACTCGCATATAATTGTAACTTACATATTGAACTAGTGCGGTTATATCTCAAAAGCAACTAGTGCTATTTCCAAATTCATAGTATGAAATTCTACTACTGCCTATGAAATAACCTTATATACTTGCTGCCTTAGATTTTACTTTGTCATTAATGACATTCATATGAATGAGATATATACCTGGTATATATCATGCATGTTAAAGTTACCTTAAATACTGTGCTAAGAAATCACTACCGCCTATGAAATAACCTTACTTTGTCATTAATTACGTCCATACAACGAATGAGATAAATATCTGCTATATAGCATACAGGCTAAAGACCCATGAAATACTGGACTGAGAACTTATTCTGTGTCATTGATTACATCCGTATAATGAATAGGATATATAAATGCCATGAAGCATCCATGATCAAGTCACCTTATATACTGGGATAAGCAATCACTATATGTGATTACATCCATACAACGAATGGAATAGATACCTGCTGTTGCTTACATACTGGGCTAAGAAATCACTTTATGTGATGGATTACATCCATACAACGAATGGGAGCATTGCTTACTTGATCTGTTCTGCAGATTCATACAGCGTGCATGCTAAAGACACCTTAGGTGGTTTACGGATAGGTAAACAACATTTTCAAGAGAACATCTTGTTTTATTATTTTGTAACACGTATATAATTTTAACTGACATATTGAACTAGTACGGTTGTATCTCAAAAGCTAGTGCTATTTCCAAATTCATAGTATGAAATTCTACTACTGCCTATGAAATAACCTTATATACTTGCTGCCTAAGATATTACTTTGTCATTAATGACATTCATACAACGAATGAGATATATACCTGGTATATAGCATGCATGCTAAAGTTAATTACTGTGCTAAGAAATCGCTATATAGTGTCATTGTAACTCACATATATACCTGCCACGTAGCATGCATGCTAAACTCACTTTAAATACTGGTCTATTACAACGAATGGGATATATACTTGCTGAGCATTGCTTACTTGATCTGCAGATTCGTATAGAATGCAACCTTTGGCCATGTAGCATGCATGATAAAGTCACCTTAAAAACTGGGATAAGCAATCACTATATGTGATTACATCCATACAACGAATGGGATAGATACCTGCTGTTGCTTACATACTGGGCTTAGAAATCACTTTATGTGATGGATTACATCCATACAACGAATGGGAGCATTGCTTACTTGATCTGTTCTGCATGCATAGCGTGCATGCTAAAGACACCCTAGGTGGTTTACCGATAGGTAACATTTTCAAGAGAACGTCTCATCTTGTTTTATTATTTTGTAACTCGCACATAATTGTAACTGACATATTGAACTAGTACGGTTGTATCTCAAAAGCAACTAGTGCTATTTCCAAATACATAGTATGAAATCCAACTACTGCCTATGAAATAACCTTACATACTTGCTGCCTAAGATATTACTTTGTCATTAATGACATTCATACAACGAATGAGATATATACCTGGTATATAGCATGCATGCTAAAGTTACCTTAAATACTGTGCTAAGAAATCACTATATAGTGTCATTGTAACACATATATACCTGCCATGTAGCATGCATGCTAATTTAAATACTGGTCTATTACAACGAATGGGATATATACTTGCTGAGCATTGCTTACTTGATCTGCAGATTCATATAGAATGCAACCTTTGGTGTTAACCAAGGCGATTTACCAATATGTAAACGACATTTTCAAGTCAACGTCGCATCTTATTATTTTGTAACTCTCATATTGAACTAGTAACTGACATATTGAACTGACATATTGAACTAGTACGGTTGTATCTCAAAAGCAACTAGTGCTAGCTAAACAACATATTCAAGAGAACGTCTCATCTTGTTTTATTATTTTGTAGCATATTGAACGAGTAACTGACATATTGTAACTGACATTGAACTAGTATGGTTGTATCTCAAAAGCAACGTTCTATTTCCAAATGCTAAATTCACTTTAAATACTGGTCTATTACAACGAATGGGATATATACTTGCTGAGCATTGCTTACTTGATCTGCAGATTCGTATAGAATGCAACCTTTGGTGTTAACCAAGGCGGTTTACCTATATGCAAACCACATTTTCAAGTGAACGTCGCATCTTATTTTATTATTTTGTAATTCAAATATAATTGTAACTCACATATTCAACTAGGCCGATTGAATCACATAAACAACATGCTATTTCCAAATTCTGTATAATTACATAGTAGTATGAAATTCTACCACTTCCTATGAAATAACTACTACTATGAAATAACTAGAGCCTCTTGTGGCGCAGAGTGGTAAGGCAGCCGTCTGAAAGCTTTGCTCATGAGGTTGGGAGTTCGATCCCAGCAGCCGGCTCAAGGTTGACTCAGCCTTCCATCCTTCCGAGGTCGGTAAAATGAGTATCCAGCTTGCTGCTGGGGGGTAAACGGTCATGACTGGGGAAGGCACTGGCAAACCACCCCATATTGAGTCTGCCATGAAAACGCTGGAGGGCGTCACCCCAATGGTCAGACATGACTCGGTGCTTGCACAGGGGATACCTTTACCTTTTTACCTTTATGAAATAACTACTACCGCCTATGAAATAACCTTACTTTGTCATTAATTACGTCCATACAACGAATGAGATATATATCTGCTATATAGCATGCAGGCTAAAGACACATGAAATACTGGACTGAGAAATTATTCTCTCATTGATTATATCCGTACAATGAATAGGATATATACCTGCCATGTAGTCACCATAATAGTCACCTTAAAAACTGGGATAAGCAATCACTATATGTGATTACATCCATAGAACGAATGGGATAGATACCTGCTGTTGCTTACATACTGGGCTAAGAAATCACTTTATATGATGGATTACATCCATACAACGAATGGGAGCATTGCTTACTTGATCTGTTCTGCAGATTCATTATGTAGCGTGCATGCTAAAGACACCCTAGGTGGTTTACCGATAAGTAAACATTTGCAAGAGAACATATCTTGTTTTATTATTTTGTAACGCATATAATTTGACATATTTAACTAGTACGGTTGTATCTCAGGCAACTAATGCTATTTCCAAATTCATAATATGAAATTCGACTACTGCCTATGATATAACATATACTTGTTGCCCAAGATATTACTTTGTCATTAATGACATTCATACAACAAATGAGATATATACCTGGTATATAGCATGCATGCTAAAGTTACCTAAAATACTGTGCTAAGAAATCACTATATAGTGTCATTGTAACTCACATATATACCTGCCATGTAGCATGCATGATAAAGTCACCTTAAAAACTGGGATAAGCAATCACTATATGTGATTACATCCATACAACGAATGGGATAGATACCTGCTGTTGCTTACATACTGGGCTAAGAAATCACTTTATGTGATGGATTACATCCATACAACGAATGGGAGCATTGCTTACTTGATCTGTTCTGCAGATTCATGATGTAGCGTGCATGCTAAAGACACCCTAGGTGGTTTACCGATAAGTAAACATTTGCAAGAGAACATATCTTGTTTTATTATTTTGTAACGCATATAATTTGACATATTGAACTAGTACGGTTGTATCTCAGGCAACTAGTGCTATTTCCAAATTCATAATATGAAATTCTACTACTGCCTATGATATAACATATACTTGTTGCCCAAGATACTACTTTGTCATTAATTACATTCATACAACAAATGAGATATATACCTGGTATATAGCATGCATGCTAAAGTTACCTAAAATACTGTGCTAAGAAATCACTATATAGTGTCATTGTAACTCACATATATACCTGCCATGTAGCATGCATGATAAAGTCACCTTAAAAACTGGGATAAGCAATCACTATATGTGATTACATCCATACAACGAATGGGATAGATACCTGCTGTTGCTTACATACTGGGCTAAGAAATCACTTTATGTGATGGATTACAACCATACAACGAATGGGAGCATTGCTTACTTGATCTGTTCTGCAGATTCATACAGCGTGCATGCTAAAGACACCCTAGGTGGTTTACCGATAGGTAAACAACATTTTCAAGAGAACGTCTCATCTTGTTTTATTATTTTGTAACTCGCATATAATTGTAACTGACATTGAACTAGTACAGTTCTATCAAAAAGCAACTAGTGCTATTTCCAAATTCATAGTATGAAATTCTACTACTGCCTATGAAATAACCTTATATACTTGCTGCCTAAGATATTACTTTGTCATTAATGACATTCATACAACGAATGAGATGAGCCTCTTGTGGCTCAGAGTGGTAAGGCAGCCGTCTGAATGCTTTGCCCATGAGGTTGGGAGTTCGATCCCAGCAGCCGGCTCATGGTTGACTCAGCCTTCCATCCTTCCGAGGTCGGTAAAATGAGTACCCAGCTTGCTGGGGGGTAAACGGTAATGACTGGGGAAGGCACTGGCAAACCACCCCGTATTGAGTCTGCCATGAAAACGCTGGAGGGCGTCACCCCAAGGGTCAGACATGACTCGGTGCTTGCACAGGGGATACCTTTATTTTACCTTTACAACGAATGAGATATATACCTGGTATATAGCATGCATGCTAAAGTTAAATACTGTGCTAAGAAATCACTATATAGTGTCATTGTAACACCTGCCATCTAGCATGCATGCTAAATACTGGTCTATTACAACGAATGGGATATATACTTGCTGAGCCTTGCTTACTTGATCTGCAGATTCATATAGAACGCAACCTTTGGTGTTAACCAAGGCGGTTTACCAATATGTAAACCACTTTCAAGTGAACGTCGCATCTTATTTTATTATTTTGTAACTCAAATATAATTGTAACTCACATATTCAACTAGGCCCATTGTATCACAAAAACAACATGCTATTTCCAAATTCTGTATAATTACATAGTTGTATGAAATTCTACTACTGCCTATGAAATAACTACTACTATGAAATAACTACTACCGCCTATGAAATAAAACTTACTTTGTCATTAATTACGTCCATACAACGAATGAGATATATGCTATATAGCATGCACGATAAAGACACATGAAATACTGGACTGAGAAATTATTCTGTGTCATTGATTACATCCGTACAATGAATAGGATATATACCTGCCATTTAGTATGCATGATAGTCACCTTAAAAACTGGGATAAGCAATCACTATATGTGATTACATCCATACAACGAATGAGATAGATACCTGGTATATAGCATGCATGCTAAAGTTAAATACTGTGCTAAGAAATCGCTATATACTGTCATTGTAACTCACATATATACCTGCCATGTAGCATGCATGCTAAACTCACTTTATTAATTAATTACGTCCATACAACGAATGAGATATATGCTATATAGCATGCAGGCTAACGACACATGAAATACTGGACTGAGAAATTATTCTGTGTCATTTACATCCGTACAATGAATAGGATATATACCTGCAATGTAAGATGCATTATAGTCACCTTAAATAGATGTAATCACTATATGTGATTACATCCATACAACGAATGGGATAGATACCTGCTGTTGCTTACATACTGGGCTTAGAAATCACTTTTGTGATGGATTACATCCATACAACGAAGGGGAGCATTGCTTACTTGATCTGTTCTGCAGATTCATACAGCGTGCATGCTAAAGACACCCTAGGTGGTTTACCGATAGGTAAACAACATTTTCAAGAGAACATCTTGTTTTATTATTTTGTAACGCATATAATTGTTACTGACATATTGAACTAGTACGGTTGTATCTCAAAAGCAACTAGTGCTATTTCCAAATTCATAGTATGAAATTCTACTACTGCCTATGAAATAACCTTATATACTTGCTGCCTAAGATATTACTTTGTCATTAATGACATTCATATGAATGAGATATATACCTGGTACATAGCATGCATGCTAAAGTTAAATACTGTGCTAAGAAATCGCTATATAGTGTCATTGTAACTCACATATATACCTGCCACGTAGCATGCATGCTAAACTCACTTTAAATACTGGTCTATTACAACGAATGGGATATATACTTGCTGAGCATTGCTTACTTGATCTGCAGATTCATATAGAATGCAACCTTTGGTGTTAACCAAGATGGTTTACCAATATGTAAACCACATTTTCAAGTGAACGTCGCATCTTATTTTATTATTTTGTAACTCAAATATAATTGTAACTCACATATTCAACAAGGCCGATTGTATCACAAAAACAACATGCTATTTCCAAATTCTGTATAATTACATAGTAGTATGAAATTCTACTACTGCCTATGAAATAACTACTACTATGAAATAACTACTACCGCCTATAAAATAAAACTTACTTTGTCATTAATTACGTCCATACAACGAATGAGATATCTGCTATATAGCATGCAGGCTAACGACACATGAAATACTGGACTGAGAAATTATTCTGTGTCATTGATTACATCCGTACAATGAATAGGATATATACCTGCCATGTAGCATGCATGATAAAGTCACCTTAAAAACTGGGATAAGCAATCACTATATGTGATTACATCCATACAACGAATGGGATAGATACCTGATGTTGCTTACATACTGGGCTAAGAAATCACTTTATGTGATGGATTACATCCATACAACGAATGGGAGCATTGCTTACTTGATCTGTTCTGCAGATTCATACAGCGTGCATGCTAAAGACACCCTAGGTGGTTTACCGATAGGTAACCAACATTTTCAAGAGAACATCTTGTTTTATTATTTTGTAACGCATATAATTGTAACTGACATATTGAACTACTATGGTTGTATCTCAAAAGCAACTAGTGCTATTTCCAAATTCATAGTATGAAATTCTACTACTGCCTATGAAATAACCTTATATACTTTCTGCCTAAGATACTACTTTGTCATTAATGACATTCATACAACGAATGAGATATATACCTGGTATATAGCATGCATGCTAAAGTTAAATACTGTGCTAAGAAATCGCTATATAGTGTCATTGTAACTCACATATATACCTGCCACGTAGCATGCATGCTAAACTCACTTTAAATACTGGTCTATTACAACGAATGGGATATATACTTGCTGAGCATTGCTTACTTGATCTGCAGATTCCTATAGAATGCAACCTTTGGTGTTAACCAAGGCGGTTTACCAATATGTACACTTTCAAGTGAACGTCGCATCTTATTTTATTATTTTGTAACTCAAATATAATTGTAACTCACATATTCAACTAGGCCGATTGTATCACAAAAACAACATGCTAATTCCAAATTCTGTATAATTACATAGTAGTATGAAATTCTACTAATGCCTATGAAATAACTACTACTATGAACTACCGCCTATGAAATAACACTTACTTTGTCATTAATTACGTCCATACAACGAATGAGATATATGCTATATAGCATGCAGGCTAAAGACACATGAAATACTGGACTGAGAAATTATTCTGTGTCATTGATTACATCCGTACAATGAATAGGATATATACCTGCCATGTAGCATGCATGATAAATTCACCTTAAAAACTGGGATAAGCAATCACTATATGTGATTACATCCATACAACGAATGGGATAGATACCTGCTGTTGCTTACATACTGGGCTTAGAAATCACTTTTATGTGATGGATTACATCCATACAACGAATGGGAGCATTGCTTACTTGATCTGTTCTGCAGATTCATACAGCGTGCATTCTAAAGACACCCTAGGTGGTCTACCGATAGGTAAACAACATTTTCAAGAGAACATCTTGTTTTATTATTTTGTAACGCATATAATTGTAACTGACATATTGAACTAGTACGGTTGTATCTCAAAAGCAACTAGTGCTATTTCCAAATTCATAGTATGAAATTCTACTACTGCCTATGAAATAATCTTATATACTTGCTGCCTTAGATATTACTTTGTCATTAATGACATTCATACAACGAATGAGATATATACCTGGTATAAAGCATGCATGCTAAAATTAAATACTGTGCTAAGAAATCGCTATATAGTGTCATTGTAACTCACATATATACCTGCCACGTAGCATGCATGCTAAACTCACTTTAAATACTGGTCTATTACAACGAATGGGATATATACTTGCTGAGCATTGCTTACTTGATCTGCAGATTCCTATAGAATGCAACCTTTGGTGTTAACCAAGGTGGTAAACCACTTTCAAGTGAACGTCGCATATTATTTTATTATTTTGAAACTCAAATATAATTGTAACTCACATATTCAACTAGGCCGATTGTATCACAAAAACAACATGCTATTTCCAAATTCTGTATAATTACATAGTAGTATGAAATTGTACTACTGCCTATGAAATAACTACTACTATGAAATAACTACTACCGCCTATGAAATAACCTTTGTCATTAATTACGTACATACAACGAATGAGATATATGCTATACAGCATGCAGGCTAAAGACACATGAAATACTGGACTGAGAAATTATTCTGTGTCATTGATTACATCCGTACAATGAATAGGATATATACCTGCCATGTAGCATGCATGATAGTCACCTTAAATACTGTGCTAAGAAATCACTATATAGTGTCATTGTAACTCACATATATACCTGCCATGTAGCATGCATGCTAAACTCACTTTAAATACTGGTCTATTACAACGAATGGGATATATACTTGCTGAGAATTGCTTACTTGATCTGCAGATTCCTATAGAATGCAACCTTTGGTGTTAACCATGGCGGTTTACCAATATGTAAACCACATTTTCAAGTGAACGTCACATCTTGTTTTATTATTTTGTAACTCGCATATTGAACTAGTAACTGACATATTGAACTGACAGATTGAACTAGTACGGTTGTATCTCAAAAGCAACTAGTGCTAGGTAAACAACATTTTCAAGAGAACGTCTCATCTTGTTTTATTATTGTGTAATTCGCATATTGAACTAAAGGTAAAGGTAAAGGTATCCCCTGTGCAAGCACCGAGTCATGTCTGACCCTTGAGGTGACGCCCTCTAGCGTTTTCATGGCAGACTCAATACGGGGTTATTTGCCAGTGCCTTCCCCAGTCATTACCGTTTACCTCCCAGCAGTAAGCTGGGTACTCATTTGTCCCGACCTCGGAAGGATGGAAGGCTGAGTCAACTGAACTCCCAGCCTCATGGGCAGACAGCTTCAACCAGCATTTCTGCTGCCTTACCACTCTGCGCCACAAGAGGCTCTTATATTGAACTAGTAACTGACATATTGTAACTGACATATTGAACTAGTACAGTTGTATCTCAAAAGCAACTAGTGCTATTTCCAAATTCATAGTATGAAATTCTACTACTGCCTTTATGTGATGTATTGCATCCATACAACGAATGGGAGCATTGCTTACTTGATCTGTTCTGCAGATTCATACAGCGTGCATGCTAAAGACACCCTAGGTGGTTTACTGATAGGTAAACAACATTTTCAAGAGAACATCTTGTTTTATTATTTTGTAACTCGCATATAATTGTAACTTACATATTGAACTAGTGCGGTTATATCTCAAAAGCAACTAGTGCTATTTCCAAATTCATAGTATGAAATTCTACTACTGCCTATGAAATAACCTTATATACTTGCTGCCTTAGATTTTACTTTGTCATTAATGACATTCATATGAATGAGATATATACCTGGTATATATCATGCATGTTAAAGTTACCTTAAATACTGTGCTAAGAAATCACTACCGCCTATGAAATAACCTTACTTTGTCATTAATTACGTCCATACAACGAATGAGATAAATATCTGCTATATAGCATACAGGCTAAAGACCCATGAAATACTGGACTGAGAACTTATTCTGTGTCATTGATTACATCCGTATAATGAATAGGATATATAAATGCCATGAAGCATCCATGATCAAGTCACCTTATATACTGGGATAAGCAATCACTATATGTGATTACATCCATACAACGAATGGAATAGATACCTGCTGTTGCTTACATACTGGGCTAAGAAATCACTTTATGTGATGGATTACATCCATACAACGAATGGGAGCATTGCTTACTTGATCTGTTCTGCAGATTCATACAGCGTGCATGCTAAAGACACCTTAGGTGGTTTACGGATAGGTAAACAACATTTTCAAGAGAACATCTTGTTTTATTATTTTGTAACACGTATATAATTTTAACTGACATATTGAACTAGTACGGTTGTATCTCAAAAGCTAGTGCTATTTCCAAATTCATAGTATGAAATTCTACTACTGCCTATGAAATAACCTTATATACTTGCTGCCTAAGATATTACTTTGTCATTAATGACATTCATACAACGAATGAGATATATACCTGGTATATAGCATGCATGCTAAAGTTAATTACTGTGCTAAGAAATCGCTATATAGTGTCATTGTAACTCACATATATACCTGCCACGTAGCATGCATGCTAAACTCACTTTAAATACTGGTCTATTACAACGAATGGGATATATACTTGCTGAGCATTGCTTACTTGATCTGCAGATTCGTATAGAATGCAACCTTTGGCCATGTAGCATGCATGATAAAGTCACCTTAAAAACTGGGATAAGCAATCACTATATGTGATTACATCCATACAACGAATGGGATAGATACCTGCTGTTGCTTACATACTGGGCTTAGAAATCACTTTTATGTGATGGATTACATCCATACAACGAACGGGAGCATTGCTTACTTGATCTGTTCTGCAGATTCATACAGCGTGCATTCTAAAGACACCCTAGGTGGTCTACCGATAGGTAAAAAACATTTTCAAGATAACATCTTGTTTTATTATTTTGTAACTCGCATATAATTGTAACTGACATATTGAACTAGTACGGTTGTATCTCAAAAGCAACTAGTGCTATTTCCAAATTCATAGTATGAAATTTTACTACTGCCTATGAAATAACCTTATATACTTGCTGCCTAAGATATTACTTTGTCATTAATGTCATTTATACAACGAATGAGATATATACCTGGTATATAGCATGCATGCTAAAGTTAAATACTGTGCTAAGAAATCGCTATATAGTGTCATTGTAACTCACATATATACCTGCCATGTAGCATGCATGCTAAACTGACTTTAAATACTGGTCTATTACAACGAATGGGATATATACTTGCTGAGCACTGCTTACTTGATCTGCAGATTCATATAGAATGCAACCTTTGGTGTTAACCAAGGTGGTTTACCAATATGTAAACCACATTTTCAAGTGAACGTCGCATCTTATTTTATTATTTTGTAACTCAAATATAATTGTAACTCACATATTCAACAAGGCCGATTGTATCACAAAAACAACATGCTATTTCCAAATTCTGTATAATTACTTAGTAGTATGAAATTCTACTACTGCCTATGAAATAACTACTACTATGAAATAACTACTACCGCCTATAAAATAAAACTTACATTGTCATTATTTACGTCCATACAACGAATGAGATATATATCTATTATATAGCATGCAGGCTAAAGACACATGAAATACTTGACTGAGAAATTATTCTTTGTCATTGATTACATCCGTACAATGAATAGGATATATACCTGCCATGTAGCATGCATGATAAAGTCACCTTAAATACTGGGATAAGCAATCACTATATGTGATTACATCCATACAACGAATGGGATAGATACCTGCTGTTGCTTACATACTGGGCTAAGAAATCACTTTATGTGATGGATTACATCCATACAATGAATGGGAGCATTGCTTACTTGATCTGTTCTGCAGATTCATATAGCGTGCATGCTAAAGACACCCTAGGTGGTTTACCGATAGGTAACCAACATTTTCAAGAGAACATCTTGTTTTATTATTTTGTAACTCGCATATAATTGTAACTGACATATTGAACTAGTACGGTTGTATCTCAAAAGCAACTAGTGCTATTTCCAAATTCATAGTATGAAATTCTACTACTGCCTATGAAATAACCTTATATGCTGCCTAAGATATTACTTTGTCATTAATGACATTCATACAACGAATGAGATATATACCTGGTATATAGCATGCATGCTAAAGTTACCTTAAATACTGTGCTAAGAAATCAATGTATAGTGTCATTGTAACTGACATATATACCTGCCATGTAGCATGCATGCTAATTTAAATACTGGTCTATTACAACGAATGGGATATATACTTGCTGAGCATTGCTTACTTGATCTGCAGATTCATATAGAATGCAAACTTTGGTGTTAACTAAGGTGGTTTACCAATATGTAAACCACATTTTCAAGTGAACGTCGCATCTTATTTTCTTATTTTGTAACTCAAATATAACTGTAACTCACATATTCAACTAGGCCGATTGTATCACAAAAACAACATGCTATTTCCAAATTCTGTATAAGTACATAGTAGTATGAAATTCTGCTACTGCCTAGGAAATAACATGAGCCTATTGTGGCGCAGAGTGGTAAGGCAGCCGTCTGAAAGCTTTGCCCATAAGGTTGGGAGTTCAATCCCAGCAGCCGTCTCAAGGTTGACTCAGCCTTCCATCCTTCCGAGGTCGGTAAAATGAGTACCCAGCTTGCTGGGGGGTAAACGGTCATGACTGGGGAAGGCACTGGCAAACCACCCCAAGGGTCGGACATGACTCGGTGCTTGCACAGGGGATACCTTTACCTTTACCTTTATCAAATAACTACTCCCATGAAATAACTACTACCACCTATGAAATAACCTTAAATAACCATAAATACTTGTTGGCTAAGAAATTACTTTATTAATTACGTCCATACAACGAATGAGATATATATCTGCTATATAGCATGCAGTCTAAAGACACATGAAATACTGGGCTGAGAAATTATTCTGTGTCATTGATTACATCCGTACAATGAATAGGATATATACCTGCCACGTAGCATGCATGATAAAGTCACCTTAAATACTGGGATAAGCAATCACTATATGTGATTACATCCATACAACGAATGGGATAGATACCTGCTGTTGCTTACATACTGGGCTAAGAAATCACTATATAGTGTCATTGTAACTCACATACGGGGCAAACCACCCCGTATTGAGTCTGCCATGAAAACGCTAGAGGGAGTCACCCCAAGGGTCAGACAAGACTCGGTGCTTGCACAGGGGATACCTTTACCTTTACCTTTAACTCACATATATACCTGCCTTGTAGCATGCATGATAAAGTCACCTTAAAAACTGGGATAAGCAATCACTATATGTGATTACATCCATACAACGAATGGGATAGATACCTGCTGTTGCTTACATACTGGGCTAAGAAATCACTTTATGTGATGGATTACATCCATACAACGAATGGGAGCATTGCTTACTTGATCTGTTCTGCAGATTCATACAGCGTGCATACTAAAGACACCATAGGTGGTTTACCGGTAGGTAAACAACATTTTCAAGAGAACGTCTCATCTTGTTTTATTATTTTGTAACTCGCATATAATTGTAACTGACATTGAACTAGTACAGTTGTATCAAAAAGCAACTAGTGCTATTTCCAAATTCATAGTATGAAATTCTACTACTGCCTATTAAATAACCTTATATACTTGCTGCCTAAGATATTACTTTGTCATTAATGACATTCATACAACGAATGAGATATATGCTATATAGCATGCACGCTAAAGACACATGAAATACTGGACTGAGAAATTATTCTGTGTCATTGATTACATCCGTACAATGAATAGGATATATACCTGCCATGTAGCATGCATGCTAATGTTAAATACTTGTCGCATCTTGTTTTATTATTTTCTAACTCAAATATAATTGTAACTCACATATTCAACTAGGCCGATTTTATCACAGAAACAACATGCTATTTCTAAATTCTGTATATACATAGTAGTATGAAAATCTATTACTGCCTATGAAATACTACTATGAAATAACTACTACCGCCTATGAAATAACCTTCAATAACCATAAATGTTGGCTAAGAAATTACTTTGTCATTAATTACGTCCATACAATGAATGAGATATATATATGCTATATAGCATGCAGGCTAAAGACACATGAAATACTGGACTGAGAAATTATTCTGTGTCATTGATTACTTCCGTACAATATATAGGATATATACCTGCCATGTAGCATGCATGATAAAGTCAACTTAAATACTGGGATAAGCAATCACTATATGTGATTACATCCATACAACGAATGGGATAGATACTTGCTGTTGCTTACATACTGGGCTAAGAAATCACTTTATGTGATGGATTACATCCATACAACGAATGGGAGCATTGCTTACTTGATCTGTTCTGCAGATTCATATAGCGTGCATGCTAAAGACACCCTAGGTGGTTTACCGATAGGTAAACAACATTTTCAAGAGAACGTCTCATCTTGTTTTATTATTTTGTAACTCGCATATAATTGTAACTGACATATTGAACTAGTACGGTTGTATCTCAAAAGCAACTAGTTCTATTTCCAAATTCATAGTATGAAATTCTACTACTGCCTATGAAATAACCTTATATACTTGCTGCCTAAGATACTACATTGTCATTAATGACATTCATACAACGAATGAGATATATACCTGGTATATAGCATGCATGCTAAAGTTACCTTAAATACTGTGCTGAAATCACTATATGTGATTTAGATCCATACAACGAATGGGATATACCTGTTAAGCATTGCTTATTTGAGCAGGACCTGAACTGCAGATTCAATATAGACCCTTTGGTGTTAACTAAGGTGGTTTATGGAAATGTAAACATTTTCAAGAGAACGTCTCATCTTGTTTTATTATTTTGTAACTCGCATATAATTGTAACTGACATATTGAACTAGTACGGTTGTATCTCAAAAGCAACTAGTGCTATTTCCAAATTCATAGTATGAAATTCTACTACTGCCTATTAAATAACCTTATATACTTGCTGCCTAAGATATTACTTTGTCATTAATGACATTCATACAACGAATGAGATATATACCGTATATAGCATGCATGCTAAAGTTACCTTAAATACTGTGCTAAGAAATCAATATATAGTTTCGTAACTCACATATATACCTGCCATGTAGCATGCATGCTAAACTCAATTAAAATACAGGTCTATTACAATGAATGGGATATATACTTGCTGAGCATTGCTTACTTGATCTGCAGATTCATATAGAATGCAACCTTTGGTGTTAAGCAAGGCGGTTTACCAATATGTAAAACCCATTTTCAAGTGAACGTCGCATCTTATTTTATTATTTCGTAACTCAAATATAATTGTAACTCACATATTCAACTAGGCCCATTGTATCACAAAAACAACATGCTATTTCCAAATTCTGTATAATTACATAGTAGTATGAAATTCTACCACTGCCTATGAAATAACTACTACTATGAAATAACTACTACCGCCTATGAAATAACCTTACTTTGTCATTATTTACGTCCATACAACGAATGAGATATATGCTATATGGCATGCAGGCTACAGACACATGAAATACTGGACTGAGAAATTATTCTGTGTCATTGATTACATCCGTACAATGAATAGGATATATACCTGCCATGTAGCATGCATGATAAAGTCACAAAAACTGGGATAAGCAATCACTATATGTGATTACATCCATACAACGAATGGGATAGATACCTGATGTTGCTTACATACTGGACTAAGAAATCACTTTATGTGATGGATTACATCCATACAACGAATGGGAGCATTGCTTACTTGATCTGTTCTGCAGATTCATACAGCGTGCATTCTAAAGACACCCTAGGTGGTCTACCGATAGGTAAACAACATTTTCAAGAGAACATCTTGTTTTATTATTTTGTAACTCGCATATAATTGTAACTGACATATTGAACTAGTACGGTTGTATCTCAAAAGCAACTAGTGCTATTTCCAAATTCATAGTATGAAATTTTACTACTGTCTATGAAATAACCTTATATACTTGCTGCCTAAGATATTACTTTGTCATTAATGTCATTCATACAACGAATGAGATATATACCTGGTATATAGCATGCATGCTAAAGTTAAATACTGTGCTAAGAAATCGCTATATAGTGTCATTGTAACTCACATATATACCTGCCATGTAGCATGCATGCTAAACTCACTTTAAATACTGGTCTATTACAACGAATGGGATATATACTTGCTGAGCACTGCTTACTTGATCTGCAGATTCATATAGAATGCAACCTTTGGTGTTAACCAAGGTGGTTTAGCAATATGTAAACCACATTTTCAAGTGAACGTCGCATCTTATTTTATTATTTTGTAACTCAAATATAATTGTAACTCACATATTCAACAAGGCCGATTGTATCACAAAAACAACATGCTATTTCCAAATTCTGTATAATTACATAGTAGTATGAAATTCTACTACTGCCTATGAAATAACTACTACTATGAAATAACTACTACCGCCTATAAAATAAAACTTACTTTGTCATTAATTACGTCCATACAACGAATGAGATATATGCTATATAGCATGCAGGCTAACGACACATGAAATACTGGACTGAGAAATTATTCTGTGTCATTGATTACATCCGTACAAAGAATAGGATATATACCTGCCATGTAGCATGCATGATAAAGTCACCTTAAAAACTGGGATAAGCAATCACTATATGTGATTACATCCATACAACGAATGGGATAGATACCTGCTGTTGCTTACATACTGGGCTAAGAAATCACTTTATGTGATGGATTACATCCATACAACGAATGGGAGCATTGCTTACTTGATCTGTACTGCAGATTCATACAGCGTGCATGCTAAAGACACCCTAGGTGGTTTACCGATAGGTAACCAACATTTTCAAGAGAACATCTTGTTTTATTATTTTGTAACTCGCATATAATTGTAACTGACATATTGAACTAGTACGGTTGTATCTCAAAAGCAACTAGTGCTATTTCCAAATTCATAGTGTGAAATTCTACTACTGCCTATGAAATAACCTTATATACTTGCTGCCTAAGATATTACTTTGTCATTAATGACATTCATACAACGAATATATACCTGGTATATAGCATGCATGCTAAAGTTAAATACTGTGCTAAGACGCTATATAGTGTCATTGTAACTCACATATATACCTGCCATGTAGAATGCATGCTAAACTCACTTTAAATACTGGTCTATTACAACGAATGGGATATATACTTGCTGAGCATTGCTTACTTGATCTGCAGATTCATATAGAATGCAACCTTTGGTGTTAACCAAGGCGGTTTACCAATATGTAAACCACATTTTCAAGTGAACGTCGCATTTATTTTATTATTTTGTAAGTCAAATATAATTGTAACTCACATATTCAACTAGGCCGATTGTATCACAAAAACAACATGCTATTTCCAAATTCTGTATAATTACATAGTAGTATGAAATTCTACCACTGCCTATGAAATAACTACTACTATGAAATAACTACTACCGCCTATGAAATAACCTTACTTTGTCATTATTTACGTCCATACAACGAATGAGATATATGCTATATGGCATGCAGGCTACAGACACATGAAATACTGGACTGAGAAATTATTCTGTGTCATTGATTAGGATATGAATAGGATATATACCTGCCATGTAGCATGCATGATAAAGTCACAAAAACTGGGATAAGCAATCACTATATGTGATTACATCCATACAACGAATGGGATAGATACCTGATGTTGCTTACATACTGGACTAAGAAATCACTTTATGTGATGGATTACATCCATACAACGAATGGGAGCATTGCTTACTTGATCTGTTCTGCAGATTCATACAGCGTGCATGCTAAAGACACCCTAGGTGGTTTACTGATAGGTAAACAACATTTTCAAGAGAACATCTTGTTTTATTATTTTGTAACTCGCATATAATTGTAACTTACATATTGAACTAGTGCGGTTGTATCTCAAAAGCAACTAGTGCTATTACCAAATTCATAGTATGAAATTCTACTACTGCCTATGAAATAATCTTATATACTTGCTGCCTAAGATATTACTTTGTCATTAATGACATTCATACAACGAATGAGATATATACCTGGTATAAAGCATGCATGCTAAAGTTAAATACTGTGCTAAGAAATCGCTATGTAGTGTCATTGTAACTCACATATATACCTGCCATATAGCATGCATGCTAAACTCTTTAAATACTGGTCTATTACAACGAATGGGATATATACTTGCTGAGCATTGCTTACTTGATCTGCAGATTCGTATAGAATGCAACCTTTGGTGTTAACCAAGGTGGTAAACCACTTTCAAGTGAACATCGCATATTATTTTATTATTTTGTAACTCAAATATAATTGTAACTCACATATTCAACTAGGCCGATTGTATCACAAAAACAACATGCTATTTCCAAATTCTGTATAATTACATAGTAGTATGAAATTGTACTACTGCCTATGAAATAACTACTACTATGAAATAACTACTACCGCCTATGAAATAACCTTTGTCATTAATTACGTACATACAACGAATGAGATATATGCTATACAGCATGCAGGCTAAAGACACATGAAATACTGGACTGAGAAATTATTCTGTGTCATTGATTACATCCGTACAATGAATAGGATATATACCTGCCATGTAGCATGCATGATAGTCACCTTAAATACTGTGCTAAGAAATCACTATATAGTGTCATTGTAACTCACATATATACCTGCCATGTAGCATGCATGCTAAACTCACTTTAAATACTGGTCTATTACAACGAATGGGATATATACTTGCTGAGAATTGCTTACTTGATCTGCAGATTCCTATAGAATGCAACCTTTGGTGTTAACCATGGCGGTTTACCAATATGTAAACCACATTTTCAAGAGAACGTCTCATCTTGTTTTATTATTGTGTAATTCGCATATTGAACTAAAGGTAAAGGTAAAGGTATCCCCTGTGCAAGCACCGAGTCATGTCTGACCCTTGAGGTGACGCCCTCTAGCGTTTTCATGGCAGACTCAATACGGGGTTATTTGCCAGTGCCTTCCCCAGTCATTACCGTTTACCTCCCAGCAGTAAGCTGGGTACTCATTTGTCCCGACCTCGGAAGGATGGAAGGCTGAGTCAACTGAACTCCCAGCCTCATGGGCAGACAGCTTCAACCAGCATTTCTGCTGCCTTACCACTCTGCGCCACAAGAGGCTCTTATATTGAACTAGTAACTGACATATTGTAACTGACATATTGAACTAGTACAGTTGTATCTCAAAAGCAACTAGTGCTATTTCCAAATTCATAGTATGAAATTCTACTACTGCCTTTATGTGATGTATTGCATCCATACAACGAATGGGAGCATTGCTTACTTGATCTGTTCTGCAGATTCATACAGCGTGCATGCTAAAGACACCCTAGGTGGTTTACTGATAGGTAAACAACATTTTCAAGAGAACATCTTGTTTTATTATTTTGTAACTCGCATATAATTGTAACTTACATATTGAACTAGTGCGGTTATATCTCAAAAGCAACTAGTGCTATTTCCAAATTCATAGTATGAAATTCTACTACTGCCTATGAAATAACCTTATATACTTGCTGCCTTAGATTTTACTTTGTCATTAATGACATTCATATGAATGAGATATATACCTGGTATATATCATGCATGTTAAAGTTACCTTAAATACTGTGCTAAGAAATCACTACCGCCTATGAAATAACCTTACTTTGTCATTAATTACGTCCATACAACGAATGAGATAAATATCTGCTATATAGCATACAGGCTAAAGACCCATGAAATACTGGACTGAGAACTTATTCTGTGTCATTGATTACATCCGTATAATGAATAGGATATATAAATGCCATGTAGCATCCATGATCAAGTCACCTTATATACTGGGATAAGCAATCACTATATGTGATTACATCCATACAACGAATGGAATAGATACCTGCTGTTGCTTACATACTGGGCTAAGAAATCACTTTATGTGATGGATTACATCCATACAACGAATGGGAGCATTGCTTACTTGATCTGTTCTGCAGATTCATACAGCGTGCATGCTAAAGACACCTTAGGTGGTTTACGGATAGGTAAACAACATTTTCAAGAGAACATCTTGTTTTATTATTTTGTAACACGTATATAATTTTAACTGACATATTGAACTAGTACGGTTGTATCTCAAAAGCTAGTGCTATTTCCAAATTCATAGTATGAAATTCTACTACTGCCTATGAAATAACCTTATATACTTGCTGCCTAAGATATTACTTTGTCATTAATGACATTCATACAACGAATGAGATATATACCTGGTATATAGCATGCATGCTAAAGTTAATTACTGTGCTAAGAAATCGCTATATAGTGTCATTGTAACTCACATATATACCTGCCACGTAGCATGCATGCTAAACTCACTTTAAATACTGGTCTATTACAACGAATGGGATATATACTTGCTGAGCATTGCTTACTTGATCTGCAGATTCGTATAGAATGCAACCTTTGGCCATGTAGCATGCATGATAAAGTCACCTTAAAAACTGGGATAAGCAATCACTATATGTGATTACATCCATACAACGAATGGGATAGATACCTGCTGTTGTTTACATACTGGGCTTAGAAATCACTTTTATGTGATGGATTACATCCATACAACGAACGGGAGCATTGCTTACTTGATCTGTTCTGCAGATTCATACAGCGTGCATGCTAAAGACACCCTAGGTGGTTTACCGATAGGTAAACAACATTTTCAAGAGAACATCTTGTTTTATTATATTGTAACGCATATAATTCTAACTGACATATTGAACTACTATGGTTGTATCTCAAAAGCAACTAGTGCTATTTCCAAATTCATAGTATGAAATTCTACTACTGCGTATGAAATAACCTTATATACTTTCTGCCTAAGATACTACTTTGTCATTAATGACATTCATACAACGAATGAGATATATACCTGGTATATAGCATGCATGCTAAAGTTAAATACTGTGCTAAGAAATCGCTATATAGTGTCATTGTAACTCACATATATACCTGCCACGTAGCATGCATGCTAAACTCACTTTAAATACTGGTCTATTACAACGAATGGGATATATACTTGCTGAGCATTGCTTACTTGATCTGCAGATTCCTATAGAATGCAACCTTTGGTGTTAACCAAGGCGGTTTACCAATATGTAAACCACTTTCAAGTGAACGTCGCATCTTATTTTATTATTTTGTAACTCAAATATAATTATAACTCACATATTCAACTAGGCCGATTGTATCACAAAAACAACATGCTATTTCCAAATTCTGTATAATTACATAGTAGTATGAAATTGTACTACTGCCTATGAAATTACTACTATGAAATAACTACAACCGCCTATGAAATAACACTTACTTTGTCATTAATTACGTCCATACAACGAATGAGATATATGCTATATAGCATGCAGGCTAACGACACATGAAATACTGGACTGAGAAATTATTCTGTGTCATTGATTACATCCGTACAAAGAATAGGATATATACCTGCCATGTAGCATGCATGATAAAGTCACCTTAAAAACTGGGATAAGCAATCACTATATGTGATTACATCCATACAACGAATGGGATAGATACCTGCTGTTGCTTACATACTGGGCTAAGAAATCACTTTATGTGATGGATTACATCCATACAACGAATGGGAGCATTGCTTACTTGATCTGTACTGCAGATTCATACAGCGTGCATGCTAAAGACACCCTAGGTGGTTTACCGATAGGTAACCAACATTTTCAAGAGAACATCTTGTTTTATTATTTTGTAACTCGCATATAATTGTAACTGACATATTGAACTAGTACGGTTGTATCTCAAAAGCAACTAGTGCTATTTCCAAATTCATAGTGTGAAATTCTACTACTGCCTATGAAATAACCTTATATACTTGCTGCCTAAGATATTACTTTGTCATTAATGACATTCATACAACGAATATATACCTGGTATATAGCATGCATGCTAAAGTTAAATACTGTGCTAAGACGCTATATAGTGTCATTGTAACTCACATATATACCTGCCATGTAGAATGCATGCTAAACTCACTTTAAATACTGGTCTATTACAACGAATGGGATATATACTTGCTGAGCATTGCTTACTTGATCTGCAGATTCATATAGAATGCAACCTTTGGTGTTAACCAAGGCGGTTTACCAATATGTAAACCTCATTTTCAAGTGAACGTCGCATTTATTTTATTATTTTGTAAGTCAAATATAATTGTAACTCACATATTCAACTAGGCCGATTGTATCACAAAAACAACATGCTATTTCCAAATTCTGTATAATTAGATAGTAGTATGAAATTCTACCACTGCCTATGAAATAACTACTACTATGAAATAACTACTACCGCCTATGAAATAACCTTACTTTGTCATTATTTACGTCCATACAACGAATGAGATATATGCTATATAGCATGCAGGCTAACGACACATGAAATACTGGACTGAGAAATTATTCTGTGTCATTGATTAGGATATGAATAGGATATATACCTGCCATGTAGCATGCATGATAAAGTCACAAAAACTGGGATAAGCAATCACTATATGTGATTACATCCATACAACGAATGGGATAGATACCTGATGTTGCTTACATACTGGACTAAGAAATCACTTTATGTGATGGATTACATCCATACAACGAATGGGAGCATTGCTTACTTGATCTGTTCTGCAGATTCATACAGCGTGCATGCTAAAGACACCCTAGGTGGTTTACTGATAGGTAAACAACATTTTCAAGAGAACATCTTGTTTTATTATTTTGTAACTCGCATATAATTGTAACTTACATATTGAACTAGTGCGGTTGTATCTCAAAAGCAACTAGTGCTATTACCAAATTCATAGTATGAAATTCTACTACTGCCTATGAAATAATCTTATATACTTGCTGCCTAAGATATTACTTTGTCATTAATGACATTCATACAACGAATGAGATATATACCTGGTATAAAGCATGCATGCTAAAGTTAAATACTGTGCTAAGAAATCGCTATGTAGTGTCATTGTAACTCACATATATACCTGCCATATAGCATGCATGCTAAACTCTTTAAATACTGGTCTATTACAACGAATGGGATATATACTTGCTGAGCATTGCTTACTTGATCTGCAGATTCGTATAGAATGCAACCTTTGGTGTTAACCAAGGTGGTAAACCACTTTCAAGTGAACGTCGCATATTATTTTATTATTTTGTAACTCAAATATAATTGTAACTCACATATTCAACTAGGCCGATTGTATCACAAAAACAACATGCTATTTCCAAATTCTGTAAAATTACATAGTAGTATGAAATTGTACTACTGCCTATGAAATAACTACTACTATGAAATAACTACTACCGCCTATGAAATAACCTTTGTCATTAATTACGTACATACAACGAATGAGATATATGCTATACAGCATGCAGGCTAAAGACACATGAAATACTGGACTGAGAAATTATTCTGTGTCATTGATTACATCCGTACAATGAATAGGATATATACCTGCCATGTAGCATGCATGATAGTCACCTTAAATACTGTGCTAAGAAATCACTATATAGTGTCATTGTAACTCACATATATACCTGCCATGTAGCATGCATGCTAAACTCACTTTAAATACTGGTCTATTACAACGAATGGGATATATACTTGCTGAGAATTGCTTACTTGATCTGCAGATTCCTATAGAATGCAACCTTTGGTGTTAACCATGGCGGTTTACCAATATGTAAACCACATTTTCAAGAGAACGTCTCATCTTGTTTTATTATTGTGTAATTCGCATATTGAACTAAAGGTAAAGGTAAAGGTATCCCCTGTGCAAGCATCGAGTCATGTCTGACCCTTGAGGTGACGCCCTCTAGCGTTTTCATGGCAGACTCAATACGGGGTTATTTGCCAGTGCCTTCCCCAGTCATTACCGTTTACCTCCCAGCAGTAAGCTGGGTACTCATTTGTCCCGACCTCGGAAGGATGGAAGGCTGAGTCAACTGAACTCCCAGCCTCATGGGCAGACAGCTTCAACCAGCATTTCTGCTGCCTTACCACTCTGCGCCACAAGAGGCTCTTATATTGAACTAGTAACTGACATATTGTAACTGACATATTGAACTAGTACAGTTGTATCTCAAAAGCAACTAGTGCTATTTCCAAATTCATAGTATGAAATTCTACTACTGCCTTTATGTGATGTATTGCATCCATACAACGAATGGGAGCATTGCTTACTTGATCTGTTCTGCAGATTCATACAGCGTGCATGCTAAAGACACCCTAGGTGGTTTACTGATAGGTAAACAACATTTTCAAGAGAACATCTTGTTTTATTATTTTGTAACTCGCATATAATTGTAACTTACATATTGAACTAGTGCGGTTATATCTCAAAAGCAACTAGTGCTATTTCCAAATTCATAGTATGAAATTCTACTACTGCCTATGAAATAACCTTATATACTTGCTGCCTTAGATTTTACTTTGTCATTAATGACATTCATATGAATGAGATATATACCTGGTATATATCATGCATGTTAAAGTTACCTTAAATACTGTGCTAAGAAATCACTACCGCCTATGAAATAACCTTACTTTGTCATTAATTACGTCCATACAACGAATGAGATAAATATCTGCTATATAGCATACAGGCGAAAGACCCATGAAATACTGGACTGAGAACTTATTCTGTGTCATTGATTACATCCGTATAATGAATAGGATATATAAATGCCATGTAGCATCCATGATCAAGTCACCTTATATACTGGGATAAGCAATCACTATATGTGATTACATCCATACAACGAATGGAATAGATACCTGCTGTTGCTTACATACTGGGCTAAGAAATCACTTTATGTGATGGATTACATCCATACAACGAATGGGAGCATTGCTTACTTGATCTGTTCTGCAGATTCATACAGCGTGCATGCTAAAGACACCCTAGGTGGTTTACCGATAGGTAAACAACATTTTCAAGAGAACATCTTGTTTTATTATATTGTAACGCATATAATTCTAACTGACATATTGAACTACTATGGTTGTATCTCAAAAGCAACTAGTGCTATTTCCAAATTCATAGTATGAAATTCTACTACTGCGTATGAAATAACCTTATATACTTTCTGCCTAAGATACTACTTTGTCATTAATGACATTCATACAACGAATGAGATATATACCTGGTATATAGCATGCATGCTAAAGTTAAATACTGTGCTAAGAAATCGCTATATAGTGTCATTGTAACTCACATATATACCTGCCACGTAGCATGCATGCTAAACTCACTTTAAATACTGGTCTATTACAACGAATGGGATATATACTTGCTGAGCATTGCTTACTTGATCTGCAGATTCCTATAGAATGCAACCTTTGGTGTTAACCAAGGCGGTTTACCAATATGTAAACCACTTTCAAGTGAACGTCGCATCTTATTTTATTATTTTGTAACTCAAATATAATTATAACTCACATATTCAACTAGGCCGATTGTATCACAAAAACAACATGCTATTTCCAAATTCTGTATAATTACATAGTAGTATGAAATTGTACTACTGCCTATGAAATTACTACTATGAAATAACTACAACCGCCTATGAAATAACACTTACTTTGTCATTAATTACGTCCATACAACGAATGAGATATATGCTATATAGCATGCAGGCTAACGACACATGAAATACTGGACTGAGAAATTATTCTGTGTCATTGATTACATCCGTACAAAGAATAGTATACCTGCCATGTAGCATGCATGATAAAGTCACCTTAAAAACTGGGATAAGCAATCACTATATGTGATTACATCCATACAACGAATGGGATAGATACCTGCTGTTGCTTACATACTGGGCTAAGAAATCACTTGATGTGATGGATTACATCCATACAACGAATGGGAGCATTGCTTACTTGATCTGTACTGCAGATTCATACAGCGTGCATGCTAAAGACACCCTAGGTGGTTTACCGATAGGTAACCAACATTTTCAAGAGAACATCTTGTTTTATTATTTTGTAACTCGCATATAATTGTAACTGACATATTGAACTAGTACGGTTGTATCTCAAAAGCAACTAGTGCTATTTCCAAATTCATAGTGTGAAATTCTACTACTGCCTATGAAATAACCTTATATACTTGCTGCCTAAGATATTACTTTGTATATATACCTGGTATATAGCATGCATGCTAAAGTTAAATACTGTGCTAAGACGCTATATAGTGTCATTGTAACTCACATATATACCTGCCATGTAGAATGCATGCTAAACTCACTTTAAATACTGGTCTATTACAACGAATGGGATATATACTTGCTGAGCATTGCTTACTTGATCTGCAGATTCATATAGAATGCAACCTTTGGTGTTAACCAAGGCGGTTTACCAATATGTAAACCACATTTTCAAGTGAACGTCGCATTTATTTTATTATTTTGTAAGTCAAATATAATTGTAACTCACATATTCAACTAGGCCGATTGTATCACAAAAACAACATGCTATTTCCAAATTCTGTATAATTACATAGTAGTATGAAATTCTACCACTGCCTATGAAATAACTACTACTATGAAATAACTACTACCGCCTATGAAATAACCTTACTTTGTCATTATTTACGTCCATACAACGAATGAGATATATGCTATATGGCATGCAGGCTACAGACACATGAAATACTGGACTGAGAAATTATTCTGTGTCATTGATTAGGATATGAATAGGATATATACCTGCCATGTAGCATGCATGATAAAGTCACAAAAACTGGGATAAGCAATCACTATATGTGATTACATCCATACAACGAATGGGATAGATACCTGATGTTGCTTACATACTGGACTAAGAAATCACTTTATGTGATGGATTACATCCATACAACGAATGGGAGCATTGCTTACTTGATCTGTTCTGCAGATTCATACAGCGTGCATGCTAAAGACACCCTAGGTGGTTTACTGATAGGTAAACAACATTTTCAAGAGAACATCTTGTTTTATTATTTTGTAACTCGCATATAATTGTAACTTACATATTGAACTAGTGCGGTTGTATCTCAAAAGCAACTAGTGCTATTACCAAATTCATAGTATGAAATTCTACTACTGCCTATGAAATAATCTTATATACTTGCTGCCTAAGATATTACTTTGTCATTAATGACATTCATACAACGAATGAGATATATACCGGGTATAAAGCATGCATGCTAAAGTTAAATACTGTGCTAAGAAATCGCTATGTAGTGTCATTGTAACTCACATATATACCTGCCATATAGCATGCATGCTAAACTCTTTAAATACTGGTCTATTACAACGAATGGGATATATACTTGCTGAGCATTGCTTACTTGATCTGCAGATTCGTATAGAATGCAACCTTTGGTGTTAACCAAGGTGGTAAACCACTTTCAAGTGAACGTCGCATATTATTTTATTATTTTGTAACTCAAATATAATTGTCACTCACATATTCAACTAGGCCGATTGTATCACAAAAACAACATGCTATTTCCAAATTCTGTATAATTACATAGTAGTATGAAATTGTACTACTGCCTATGAAATAACTACTACTATGAAATAACTACTACCGCCTATGAAATAACCTTTGTCATTAATTACGTACATACAACGAATGAGATATATGCTATACAGCATGCAGGCTAAAGACACATGAAATACTGGACTGAGAAATTATTCTGTGTCATTGATTACATCCGTACAATGAATAGGATATATACCTGCCATGTAGCATGCATGATAGTCACCTTAAATACTGTGCTAAGAAATCACTATATAGTGTCATTGTAACTCACATATATACCTGCCATGTAGCATGCATGCTAAACTCACTTTAAATACTGGTCTATTACAACGAATGGGATATATACTTGCTGAGAATTGCTTACTTGATCTGCAGATTCCTATAGAATGCAACCTTTGGTGTTAACCATGGCGGTTTACCAATATGTAAACCACATTTTCAAGAGAACGTCTCATCTTGTTTTATTATTGTGTAATTCGCATATTGAACTAAAGGTAAAGGTAAAGGTATCCCCTGTGCAAGCACCGAGTCATGTCTGACCCTTGAGGTGACGCCCTCTAGCGTTTTCATGGCAGACTCAATACGGGGTTATTTGCCAGTGCCTTCCCCAGTCATTACCGTTTACCTCCCAGCAGTAAGCTGGGTACTCATTTGTCCCGACCTCGGAAGGATGGAAGGCTGAGTCAACTGAACTCCCAGCCTCATGGGCAGACAGCTTCAACCAGCATTTCTGCTGCCTTACCACTGCGCCACAAGAGGCTCTTATATTGAACTAGTAACTGACATATTGTAACTGACATATTGAACTAGTACAGTTGTATCTCAAAAGCAACTAGTGCTATTTCCAAATTCATAGTATGAAATTCTACTACTGCCTTTATGTGATGTATTGCATCCATACAACGAATGGGAGCATTGCTTACTTGATCTGTTCTGCAGATTCATACAGCGTGCATGCTAAAGACACCCTAGGTGGTTTACTGATAGGTAAACAACATTTTCAAGAGAACATCTTGTTTTATTATTTTGTAACTCGCATATAATTGTAACTTACATATTGAACTAGTGCGGTTATATCTCAAAAGCAACTAGTGCTATTTCCAAATTCATAGTATGAAATTCTACTACTGCCTATGAAATAACCTTATATACTTGCTGCCTTAGATTTTACTTTGTCATTAATGACATTCATATGAATGAGATATATACCTGGTATATATCATGCATGTTAAAGTTACCTTAAATACTGTGCTAAGAAATCACTACCGCCTATGAAATAACCTTACTTTGTCATTAATTACGTCCATACAACGAATGAGATAAATATCTGCTATATAGCATACAGGCTAAAGACCCATGAAATACTGGACTGAGAACTTATTCTGTGTCATTGATTACATCCGTATAATGAATAGGATATATAAATGCCATGTAGCATCCATGATCAAGTCACCTTATATACTGGGATAAGCAATCACTATATGTGATTACATCCATACAACGAATGGAATAGATACCTGCTGTTGCTTACATACTGGGCTAAGAAATCACTTTATGTGATGGATTACATCCATACAACGAATGGGAGCATTGCTTACTTGATCTGTTCTGCAGATTCATACAGCGTGCATGCTAAAGACACCTTAGGTGGTTTACGGATAGGTAAACAACATTTTCAAGAGAACATCTTGTTTTATTATTTTGTAACACGTATATAATTTTAACTGACATATTGAACTAGTACGGTTGTATCTCAAAAGCTAGTGCTATTTCCAAATTCATAGTATGAAATTCTACTACTGCCTATGAAATAACCTTATATACTTGCTGCCTAAGATATTACTTTGTCATTAATGACATTCATACAACGAATGAGATATATACCTGGTATATAGCATGCATGCTAAAGTTAATTACTGTGCTAAGAAATCGCTATATAGTGTCATTGTAACTCACATATATACCTGCCACGTAGCATGCATGCTAAACTCACTTTAAATACTGGTCTATTACAACGAATGGGATATATACTTGCTGAGCATTGCTTACTTGATCTGCAGATTCGTATAGAATGCAACCTTTGGCCATGTAGCATGCATGATAAAGTCACCTTAAAAACTGGGATAAGCAATCACTATATGTGATTACATCCATACAACGAATGGGATAGATACCTGCTGTTGCTTACATACTGGGCTTAGAAATCACTTTTATGTGATGGATTACATCCATACAACGAACGGGAGCATTGCTTACTTGATCTGTTCTGCAGATTCATACAGCGTGCATGCTAAAGACACCCTAGGTGGTTTACCGATAGGTAAACAACATTTTCAAGAGAACATCTTGTTTTATTATATTGTAACGCATATAATTCTAACTGACATATTGAACTACTATGGTTGTATCTCAAAAGCAACTAGTGCTATTTCCAAATTCATAGTATGAAATTCTACTACTGCGTATGAAATAACCTTATATACTTTCTGCCTAAGATACTACTTTGTCATTAATGACATTCATACAACGAATGAGATATATACCTGGTATATAGCATGCATGCTAAAGTTAAATACTGTGCTAAGAAATCGCTATATAGTGTCATTGTAACTCACATATATACCTGCCATGTAGCATGCATGCTAAACTCACTTTAAATACTGGTCTATTACAACGAATGGGATATATACTTGCTGAGCATTGCTTACTTGATCTGCAGATTCATATAGAATGCAACCTTTGGTGTTAACCAAGGCGGTTTACCAATATGTAAACCACATTTTCAAGTGAACGTCGCATTTATTTTATTATTTTGTAAGTCAAATATAATTGTAACTCACATATTCAACTAGGCCGATTGTATCACAAAAACAACATGCTATTTCCAAATTCTGTATAATTAGATAGTAGTATGAAATTCTACCACTGCCTATGAAATAACTACTACTATGAAATAACTACTACCGCCTATGAAATAACCTTACTTTGTCATTATTTACGTCCATACAACGAATGAGATATACGCTATATGGCATGCAGGCTACAGACACATGAAATACTGGACTGAGAAATTATTCTGTGTCATTGATTCCATCCGTACAATGAATAGGATATATACCTGCCATGTAGCATGCATGATAAAGTCACAAAAACTGGGATAAGCAATCACTATATGTGATTACATCCATACAACGAATGGGATAGATACCTGATGTTGCTTACATACTGGACTAAGAAATCACTTTATGTGATGGATTACATCCATACAACGAATGGGAGCATTGCTTACTTGATCTGTTCTGCAGATTCATACAGCGTGCATTCTAAAGACACCCTTGGTGGTCTACCGATAGGTAAACAACATTTTCAAGAGAACATCTTGTTTTATTATTTTGTAAATCGCATATAATTGTAACTGACATATTGAACTAGTACGGTTGTATCTCAAAAGCAACTAGTGCTATTTCCAAATTCATAGTATGAAATTCTACTACTGCCTATTAAATAACCTTATATACTTGCTGCCTAAGATATTACTTTGTCATTAATGACATTCATACAACAAATGAGATATATACCGTATATAGCATGCATGCTAAAGTTACCTTAAATACTGTGCTAAGAAATCAATATATAGTTTCGTAACTCACATATATACCTGCCATGTAGCATGCATTCTAAACTCAATTAAAATACAGGTCTATTACAATGAATGGGATATATACTTGCTGAGCATTGCTTACTTGATCTGCAGATTCATATAGAATGCAACCTTTGGTGTTAAGCAAGGCGGTTTACCAATATGTAAAACCCATTTTCAAGTGAACGTCGCATCTTATTTTATTATTTCGTAACTCAAATATAATTGTAACTCACATATTCAACTAGGCCCATTGTATCACAAAAACAACATGCTATTTCCAAATTCTGTATAATTACATAGTAGTATGAAATTCTACCACTGCCTATGAAATAACTACTACTATGAAATAACTACTACCGCCTATGAAATAACCTTACTTTGTCATTATTTACGTCCATACAACGAATGAGATATATGCTATATGGCATGCAGGCTACAGACACATGAAATACTGGACTGAGAAATTATTCTGTGTCATTGATTACATCCGTACAATGAATAGGATATATACCTGCCATGTAGCATGCATGATAAAGTCACAAAAACTGGGATAAGCAATCACTATATGTGATTACATCCATACAACGAATGGGATAGATACCTGATGTTGCTTACATACTGGACTAAGAAATCACTTTATGTGATGGATTACATCCATACAACGAATGGGAGCATTGCTTACTTGATCTGTTCTGCAGATTCATACAGCGTGCATTCTAAAGACACCCTAGGTGGTCTACCGATAGGTAAACAACATTTTCAAGAGAACATCTTGTTTTATTATTTTGTAACTCGCATATAATTGTACCTGACATATTGAACTAGTACGGTTGTATCTCAAAAGCAACTAGTGCTATTTCCAAATTCATAGTATGAAATTTTACTACTGTCTATGAAATAACCTTATATACTTGCTGCCTAAGATATTACTTTGTCATTAATGACATTCATACAACGAATGAGATATATACCTGGTATATAGCATGCATGCTAAAGTTAAATACTGTGCTAAGAAATCGCTATATAGTGTCATTGTAACTCACATATATACCTGCCATGTAGCATGCATTCTAAACTCACTTTAAATACTGGTCTATTACAACGAATGGGATATATACTTGCTGAGCACTGCTTACTTGATCTGCAGATTCATATAGAATGCAACCTTTGGTGTTAACCAAGGTGGTTTAGCAATATGTAAACCACATTTTCAAGTGAACGTCGCATCTTATTTTATTATTTTGTAACTCAAATATAATTGTAACTCACATATTCAACAAGGCCGATTGTATCACAAAAACAACATGCTATTTCCAAATTCTGTATAATTACATAGTAGTATGAAATTCTACTACTGCCTATGAAATAACTACTACTATGAAATAACTACTACCGCCTATGAAATAACCTTACTTTGTCATTATTTACGTCCATACAACGAATGAGATATATGCTATATGGCATGCAGGCTACAGACACATGAAATACTGGACTGAGAAATTATTCTGTGTCATTGATTACATCCGTACAATGAATAGGATATATACCTGCCATGTAGCATGCATGATAAAGTCACAAAAACTGGGATAAGCAATCACTATATGTGATTACATCCATACAACGAATGGGATAGATACCTGATGTTGCTTACATACTGGACTAAGAAATCACTTTATGTGATGGATTACATCCATACAACGAATGGGAGCATTGCTTACTTGATCTGTTCTGCAGATTCATACAGCGTGCATTCTAAAGACACCCTAGGTGGTCTACCGATAGGTAAACAACATTTTCAAGAGAACATCTTGTTTTATTATTTTGTAACTCGCATATAATTGTACCTGACATATTGAACTAGTACGGTTGTATCTCAAAAGCAACTAGTGCTATTTCCAAATTCATAGTATGAAATTTTACTACTGTCTATGAAATAACCTTATATACTTGCTGCCTAAGATATTACTTTGTCATTAATGTCATTCATACAACGAATGAGATATATACCTGGTATATAGCATGCATGCTAAAGTTAAATACTGTGCTAAGAAATCGCTATATAGTGTCATTGTAACTCACATATATACCTGCCATGTAGCATGCATTCTAAACTCACTTTAAATACTGGTCTATTACAACGAATGGGATATATACTTGCTGAGCACTGCTTACTTGATCTGCAGATTCATATAGAATGCAACCTTTGGTGTTAACCAAGGTGGTTTAGCAATATGTAAACCACATTTTCAAGTGAACGTCGCATCTTATTTTATTATTTTGTAACTCAAATATAATTGTAACTCACATATTCAACAAGGCCGATTGTATCACAAAAACAACATGCTATTTCCAAATTCTGTATAATTACATAGTAGTATGAAATTCTACTACTGCCTATGAAATAACTACTACTATGAAATAACTACTACCGCCTATAAAATAAAACTTACTTTGTCATTAATTACGTCCATACAACGAATGAGATATATGCTATATAGCATGCAGGCTAACGACACATGAAATACTGGACTGAGAAATTATTCTGTGTCATTGATTACATCCGTACAAAGAATAGGATATATACCTGCCATGTAGCATGCATGATAAAGTCACCTTAAAAACTGGGATAAGCAATCACTATATGTGATTACATCCATACAACGAATGGGATAGATACCTGCTGTTGCTTACATACTGGGCTAAGAAATCACTTTATGTGATGGATTACATCCATACAACGAATGGGAGCATTGCTTACTTGATCTGTACTGCAGATTCATACAGCGTGCATGCTAAAGACACCCTAGGTGGTTTACCGATAGGTAACCAACATTTTCAAGAGAACATCTTGTTTTATTATTTTGTAACTCGCATATAATTGTAACTGACATATTGAACTAGTACGGTTGTATCTCAAAAGCAACTAGTGCTATTTCCAAATTCATAGTGTGAAATTCTACTACTGCCTATGAAATAACCTTATATACTTGCTGCCTAAGATATTACTTTGTCATTAATGACATTCATACAACGAATATATACCTGGTATATAGCATGCATGCTAAAGTTAAATACTGTGCTAAGACGCTATATAGTGTCATTGTAACTCACATATATACCTGCCATGTAGAATGCATGCTAAACTCACTTTAAATACTGGTCTATTACAACGAATGGGATATATACTTGCTGAGCATTGCTTACTTGATCTGCAGATTCATATAGAATGCAACCTTTGGTGTTAACCAAGGCGGTTTACCAATATGTAAACCACATTTTCAAGTGAACGTCGCATTTATTTTATTATTTTGTAAGTCAAATATAATTGTAACTCACATATTCAACTAGGCCGATTGTATCACAAAAACAACATGCTATTTCCAAATTCTGTATAATTACATAGTAGTATGAAATTCTACCACTGCCTATGAAATAACTACTACTATGAAATAACTACTACCGCCTATGAAATAACCTTACTTTGTCATTATTTACGTCCATACAACGAATGAGATATATGCTATATGGCATGCAGGCTACAGACACATGAAATACTGGACTGAGAAATTATTCTGTGTCATTGATTAGGATATGAATAGGATATATACCTGCCATGTAGCATGCATGATAAAGTCACAAAAACTGGGATAAGCAATCACTATATGTGATTACATCCATACAACGAATGGGATAGATACCTGATGTTGCTTACATACTGGACTAAGAAATCACTTTATGTGATGGATTACATCCATACAACGAATGGGAGCATTGCTTACTTGATCTGTTCTGCAGATTCATACAGCGTGCATGCTAAAGACACCCTAGGTGGTTTACTGATAGGTAAACAACATTTTCAAGAGAACATCTTGTTTTATTATTTTGTAACTCGCATATAATTGTAACTTACATATTGAACTAGTGCGGTTGTATCTCAAAAGCAACTAGTGCTATTACCAAATTCATAGTATGAAATTCTACTACTGCCTATGAAATAATCTTATATACTTGCTGCCTAAGATATTACTTTGTCATTAATGACATTCATACAACGAATGAGATATATACCTGGTATAAAGCATGCATGCTAAAGTTAAATACTGTGCTAAGAAATCGCTATGTAGTGTCATTGTAACTCACATATATACCTGCCATATAGCATGCATGCTAAACTCTTTAAATACTGGTCTATTACAACGAATGGGATATATACTTGCTGAGCATTGCTTACTTGATCTGCAGATTCGTATAGAATGCAACCTTTGGTGTTAACCAAGGTGGTAAACCACTTTCAAGTGAACATCGCATATTATTTTATTATTTTGTAACTCAAATATAATTGTAACTCACATATTCAACTAGGCCGATTGTATCACAAAAACAACATGCTATTTCCAAATTCTGTATAATTACATAGTAGTATGAAATTGTACTACTGCCTATGAAATAACTACTACTATGAAATAACTACTACCGCCTATGAAATAACCTTTGTCATTAATTACGTACATACAACGAATGAGATATATGCTATACAGCATGCAGGCTAAAGACACATGAAATACTGGACTGAGAAATTATTCTGTGTCATTGATTACATCCGTACAATGAATAGGATATATACCTGCCATGTAGCATGCATGATAGTCACCTTAAATACTGTGCTAAGAAATCACTATATAGTGTCATTGTAACTCACATATATACCTGCCATGTAGCATGCATGCTAAACTCACTTTAAATACTGGTCTATTACAACGAATGGGATATATACTTGCTGAGAATTGCTTACTTGATCTGCAGATTCCTATAGAATGCAACCTTTGGTGTTAACCATGGCGGTTTACCAATATGTAAACCACATTTTCAAGAGAACGTCTCATCTTGTTTTATTATTGTGTAATTCGCATATTGAACTAAAGGTAAAGGTAAAGGTATCCCCTGTGCAAGCACCGAGTCATGTCTGACCCTTGAGGTGACGCCCTCTAGCGTTTTCATGGCAGACTCAATACGGGGTTATTTGCCAGTGCCTTCCCCAGTCATTACCGTTTACCTCCCAGCAGTAAGCTGGGTACTCATTTGTCCCGACCTCGGAAGGATGGAAGGCTGAGTCAACTGAACTCCCAGCCTCATGGGCAGACAGCTTCAACCAGCATTTCTGCTGCCTTACCACTCTGCGCCACAAGAGGCTCTTATATTGAACTAGTAACTGACATATTGTAACTGACATATTGAACTAGTACAGTTGTATCTCAAAAGCAACTAGTGCTATTTCCAAATTCATAGTATGAAATTCTACTACTGCCTTTATGTGATGTATTGCATCCATACAACGAATGGGAGCATTGCTTACTTGATCTGTTCTGCAGATTCATACAGCGTGCATGCTAAAGACACCCTAGGTGGTTTACTGATAGGTAAACAACATTTTCAAGAGAACATCTTTTTTTTTATTTTATTATTTTGTTTTATTATTTTGTAACTCGCATATAATTGTAACTTACATATTGAACTAGTGCGGTTATATCTCAAAAGCAACTAGTGCTATTTCCAAATTCATAGTATGAAATTCTACTACTGCCTATGAAATAACCTTATATACTTGCTGCCTTAGATTTTACTTTGTCATTAATGACATTCATATGAATGAGATATATACCTGGTATATATCATGCATGTTAAAGTTACCTTAAATACTGTGCTAAGAAATCACTACCGCCTATGAAATAACCTTACTTTGTCATTAATTACGTCCATACAACGAATGAGATAAATATCTGCTATATAGCATACAGGCTAAAGACCCATGAAATACTGGACTGAGAACTTATTCTGTGTCATTGATTACATCCGTATAATGAATAGGATATATAAATGCCATGTAGCATCCATGATCAAGTCACCTTATATACTGGGATAAGCAATCACTATATGTGATTACATCCATACAACGAATGGAATAGATACCTGCTGTTGCTTACATACTGGGCTAAGAAATCACTTTATGTGATGGATTACATCCATACAACGAATGGGAGCATTGCTTACTTGATCTGTTCTGCAGATTCATACAGCGTGCATGCTAAAGACACCTTAGGTGGTTTACGGATAGGTAAACAACATTTTCAAGAGAACATCTTGTTTTATTATTTTGTAACACGTATATAATTTTAACTGACATATTGAACTAGTACGGTTGTATTTCAAAAGCTAGTGCTATTTCCAAATTCATAGTATGAAATTCTACTACTGCCTATGAAATAACCTTATATACTTGCTGCCTAAGATATTACTTTGTCATTAATGACATTCATACAACGAATGAGATATATACCTGGTATATAGCATGCATGCTAAAGTTAATTACTGTGCTAAGAAATCGCTATATAGTGTCATTGTAACTCACATATATACCTGCCACGTAGCATGCATGCTAAACTCACTTTAAATACTGGTCTATTACAACGAATGGGATATATACTTGCTGAGCATTGCTTACTTGATCTGCAGATTCGTATAGAATGCAACCTTTGGCCATGTAGCATGCATGATAAAGTCACCTTAAAAACTGGGATAAGCAATCACTATATGTGATTACATCCATACAACGAATGGGATAGATACCTGCTGTTGCTTACATACTGGGCTTAGAAATCACTTTTATGTGATGGATTACATCCATACAACGAACGGGAGCATTGCTTACTTGATCTGTTCTGCAGATTCATACAGCGTGCATGCTAAAGACACCCTAGGTGGTTTACCGATAGGTAAACAACATTTTCAAGAGAACATCTTGTTTTATTATATTGTAACGCATATAATTCTAACTGACATATTGAACTACTATGGTTGTATCTCAAAAGCAACTAGTGCTATTTCCAAATTCATAGTATGAAATTCTACTACTGCGTATGAAATAACCTTATATACTTTCTGCCTAAGATACTACTTTGTCATTAATGACATTCATACAACGAATGAGATATATACCTGGTATATAGCATGCATGCTAAAGTTAAATACTGTGCTAAGAAATCGCTATATAGTGTCATTGTAACTCACATATATACCTGCCACGTAGCATGCATGCTAAACTCACTTTAAATACTGGTCTATTACAACGAATGGGATATATACTTGCTGAGCATTGCTTACTTGATCTGCAGATTCCTATAGAATGCAACCTTTGGTGTTAACCAAGGCGGTTTACCAATATGTAAACCACTTTCAAGTGAACGTCGCATCTTATTTTATTATTTTGTAACTCAAATATAATTATAACTCACATATTCAACTAGGCCGATTGTATCACAAAAACAACATGCTATTTCCAAATTCTGTATAATTACATAGTAGTATGAAATTGTACTACTGCCTATGAAATTACTACTATGAAATAACTACAACCGCCTATGAAATAACACTTACTTTGTCATTAATTACGTCCATACAACGAATGAGATATATGCTATATAGCATGCAGGCTAACGACACATGAAATACTGGACTGAGAAATTATTCTGTGTCATTGATTACATCCGTACAAAGAATAGGATATATACCTGCCATGTAGCATGCATGATAAAGTCACCTTAAAAACTGGGATAAGCAATCACTATATGTGATTACATCCATACAACGAATGGGATAGATACCTGCTGTTGCTTACATACTGGGCTAAGAAATCACTTTATGTGATGGATTACATCCATACAACGAATGGGAGCATTGCTTACTTGATCTGTACTGCAGATTCATACAGCGTGCATGCTAAAGACACCCTAGGTGGTTTACCGATAGGTAACCAACATTTTCAAGAGAACATCTTGTTTTATTATTTTGTAACTCGCATATAATTGTAACTGACATATTGAACTAGTACGGTTGTATCTCAAAAGCAACTAGTGCTATTTCCAAATTCATAGTGTGAAATTCTACTACTGCCTATGAAATAACCTTATATACTTGCTGCCTAAGATATTACTTTGTCATTAATGACATTCATACAACGAATATATACCTGGTATATAGCATGCATGCTAAAGTTAAATACTGTGCTAAGACGCTATATAGTGTCATTGTAACTCACATATATACCTGCCATGTAGAATGCATGCTAAACTCACTTTAAATACTGGTCTATTACAACGAATGGGATATATACTTGCTGAGCATTGCTTACTTGATCTGCAGATTCATATAGAATGCAACCTTTGGTGTTAACCATGGCGGTTTACCAATATGTAAACCACATTTTCAAGTGAACGTCGCATTTATTTTATTATTTTGTAAGTCAAATATAATTGTAACTCACATATTCAACTAGGCCGATTGTATCACAAAAACAACATGCTATTTCCAAATTCTGTATAATTACATAGTAGTATGAAATTCTACCACTGCCTATGAAATAACTACTACTATGAAATAACTACTACCGCCTATGAAATAACCTTACTTTGTCATTATTTACGTCCATACAACGAATGAGATATATGCTATATGGCATGCAGGCTACAGACACATGAAATACTGGACTGAGAAATTATTCTGTGTCATTGATTAGGATATGAATAGGATATATACCTGCCATGTAGCATGCATGATAAAGTCACAAAAACTGGGATAAGCAATCACTATATGTGATTACATCCATACAACGAATGGGATAGATACCTGATGTTGCTTACATACTGGACTAAGAAATCACTTTATGTGATGGATTACATCCATACAACGAATGGGAGCATTGCTTACTTGATCTGTTCTGCAGATTCATACAGCGTGCATGCTAAAGACACCCTAGGTGGTTTACTGATAGGTAAACAACATTTTCAAGAGAACATCTTGTTTTATTATTTTGTAACTCGCATATAATTGTAACTTACATATTGAACTAGTGCGGTTGTATCTCAAAAGCAACTAGTGCTATTACCAAATTCATAGTATGAAATTCTACTACTGCCTATGAAATAATCTTATATACTTGCTGCCTAAGATATTACTTTGTCATTAATGACATTCATACAACGAATGAGATATATACCTGGTATAAAGCATGCATGCTAAAGTTAAATACTGTGCTAAGAAATCGCTATGTAGTGTCATTGTAACTCACATATATACCTGCCATATAGCATGCATGCTAAACTCTTTAAATACTGGTCTATTACAACGAATGGGATATATACTTGCTGAGCATTGCTTACTTGATCTGCAGATTCGTATAGAATGCAACCTTTGGTGTTAACCAAGGTGGTAAACCACTTTCAAGTGAACGTCGCATATTATTTTATTATTTTGTAACTCAAATATAATTGTCACTCACATATTCAACTAGGCCGATTGTATCACAAAAACAACATGCTATTTCCAAATTCTGTATAATTACATAGTAGTATGAAATTGTACTACTGCCTATGAAATAACTACTACTATGAAATAACTACTACCGCCTATGAAATAACCTTTGTCATTAATTACATACATACAACGAATGAGATATATGCTATACAGCATGCAGGCTAAAGACACATGAAATACTGGACTGAGAAATTATTCTGTGTCATTGATTACATCCGTACAATGAATAGGATATATACCTGCCATGTAGCATGCATGATAGTCACCTTAAATACTGTGCTAAGAAATCACTATATAGTGTCATTGTAACTCACATATATACCTGCCATGTAGCATGCATGCTAAACTCACTTTAAATACTGGTCTATTACAACGAATGGGATATATACTTGCTGAGAATTGCTTACTTGATCTGCAGATTCCTATAGAATGCAACCTTTGGTGTTAACCATGGCGGTTTACCAATATGTAAACCACATTTTCAAGAGAACGTCTCATCTTGTTTTATTATTGTGTAATTCGCATATTGAACTAAAGGTAAAGGTAAAGGTATCCCCTGTGCAAGCACCGAGTCATGTCTGACCCTTGAGGTGACGCCCTCTAGCGTTTTCATGGCAGACTCAATACGGGGTTATTTGCCAGTGCCTTCCCCAGTCATTACCGTTTACCTCCCAGCAGTAAGCTGGGTACTCATTTGTCCCGACCTCGGAAGGATGGAAGGCTGAGTCAACTGAACTCCCAGCCTCATGGGCAGACAGCTTCAACCAGCATTTCTGCTGCCTTACCACTCTGCGCCACAAGAGGCTCTTATATTGAACTAGTAACTGACATATTGTAACTGACATATTGAACTAGTACAGTTGTATCTCAAAAGCAACTAGTGCTATTTCCAAATTCATAGTATGAAATTCTACTACTGCCTTTATGTGATGTATTGCATCCATACAACGAATGGGAGCATTGCTTACTTGATCTGTTCTGCAGATTCATACAGCGTGCATGCTAAAGACACCCTAGGTGGTTTACTGATAGGTAAACAACATTTTCAAGAGAACATCTTGTTTTATTATTTTGTAACTCGCATATAATTGTAACTTACATATTGAACTAGTGCGGTTATATCTCAAAAGCAACTAGTGCTATTTCCAAATTCATAGTATGAAATTCTACTACTGCCTATGAAATAACCTTATATACTTGCTGCCTTAGATTTTACTTTGTCATTAATGACATTCATATGAATGAGATATATACCTGGTATATATCATGCATGTTAAAGTTACCTTAAATACTGTGCTAAGAAATCACTACCGCCTATGAAATAACCTTACTTTGTCATTAATTACGTCCATACAACGAATGAGATATATGCTATATAGCATGCAGGCTAAAGACACATGAAATACTGGACTGAGAAATTATTCTGTGTCATTGATTACATCCGTACAATGAATAGGATATATTCCTGCCATGTAGCATGCATGATAAAGTCACAAAAACTGGGATAAGCAATCACTATATGTGATTACATCCATACAACGAATGGGATAGATACCTGCTGTTGCTTACATACTGGGCTTAGAAATCACTTTTATGTGATGGATTACATCCATACAACGAATGGGAGCATTGCTTACTTGATCTGTTCTGCAGATTCATACAGCGTGCATGCTAAAGACACCCTAGGTGGTTTACCGATAGGTAAACAACATTTTCAAGAGAACATCTTGTTTTATTATTTTGTAACGCATATAATTGTAACTGACATATTGAAGTAGTATGGTTGTATCTCAAAAGCAACTAGTGCTATTTCCAAATTCATAGTATTAAATTCTACTACTGCCTATGAAATAACTTTATATACTTTCTGCCTAAGATACTACTTTGTCATTAATGACATTCATACAACGAATGAGATATATACCTGGTATATAGCATGCATGCTAAAGTTAAATACTGTGCTAAGAAATCGCTATATAGTGTCATTGTAACTCACATATATACCTGCCACGTAGCATGCATGCTAAACTCACTTTAAATACTGGTCTATTCCAACGAATGGGATATATACTTGCTGAGCATTGCTTACTTGATCTGCAGATTCCTATAGAATGCAACCTTTGGTGTTAACCAAGGCGGTTTACCAATATGTAAACCACTTTCAAGTGAACGTCGCATCTTATTTTATTATTTTGTAACTCAAATATAATTGTAACTCACATATTCAACTAGGCCGATTGTATCACAAAAACAACATGCTATTTCCAAATTCTGTATAATTACATAGTAGTATGAAATTGTACTACTGCCTATGAAATTACTACTATGAAATAACTACAACCGCCTATGAAATAACACTTTGTCATTAATTACGTCCATACAACGAATGAGATATATGCTATATAGCATGCAGGCTAAAGACACATGAAATACTGGACTGAGAAATTATTCTGTGTCATTGATTACATCCGTACAATGAATAGGATATATACCTGCCATGTAGCATGCATGATAAAGTCACCTTAAAAACTGGGATAAGCAATCACTATATGTGATTACACCCATACAACGAATGGGATAGATACCTGCTGTTGCTTACATACTGGGCTTAGAAATCACTTTTATGTGATGGATTACATCCATACAACGAACGGGAGCATTGCTTACTTGATCTGTTCTGCAGATTCATACAGCGTGCATGCTAAAGACACCCTAGGTGGTTTACTGATAGGTAAACAACATTTTCAAGAGAACATCTTGTTTTATTATTTTGTAACTCGCATATAATTGTAACTTACATATTGAACTAGTGCGGTTATATCTCAAAAGCAACTAGTGCTATTTCCAAATTCATAGTATGAAATTCTACTACTGCCTATGAAATAACCTTATATACTTGCTGCCTTAGATTTTACTTTGTCATTAATGACATTCATATGAATGAGATATATACCTATATATCATGCATGTTAAAGTTACCTTAAATACTGTGCTAAGAAATCACTACCGCCTATGAAATAACCTTACTTTGTCATTAATTACGTCCATACAACGAATGAGATATATATCTGCTATATAGCATACAGGCTAAAGAACCATCAAATACTGGACTGAGAAATTATTCTGTGTCATTGATTACATCCGTATAATGAATAGGATATATAAATGCCATGTAGCATCCATGATCAAGTCACCTTATATACTGGGATAAGCAATCACTATATGTGATTACATCCATACAACGAATGGAATAGATACCTGCTGTTGCTTACATACTGGGCTAAGAAATCACTTTATGTGATGGATTACATCCATACAACGAATGGGAGCATTGCTTACTTGATCTGTTCTGCAGATTCATACAGCGTGCATGCTAAAGACACCCTAGGTGGTTTACCGATAGGTAAACAACATTTTCAAGAGAACATCTTGTTTTATTATTTTGTAACGCATATAATTGTAACTGACATATTGAAGTAGTATGGTTGTATCTCAAAAGCAACTAGTGCTATTTCCAAATTCATAGTATGAAATTCTACTACTGCCTATGAAATAACCTTATATACTTTCTGCCTAAGATACTACTTTGTCATTAATGAAATTCATACAACGAATGAGATATATACCTGGTATATAGCATGCATGCTAAAGTTAAATACTGTGCTAAGAAATCGCTATATAGTGTCATTGTAACTCACATATATACCTGCCACGTAGCATGCATGCTAAACTCACTTTAAATACTGGTCTATTCCAACGAATGGGATATATACTTGCTGAGCATTGCTTACTTGATCTGCAGATTCCTATAGAATGCAACCTTTGGTGTTAACCAAGGCGGTTTACCAATATGTAAACCACTTTCAAGTGAACGTCGCATCTTATTTTATTATTTTGTAACTCAAATATAATTGTAACTCACATATTCAACTAGGCCGATTGTATCACAAAAACAACATGCTATTTCCAAATTCTGTATAATTACATAGTAGTATGAAATTGTACTACTGCCTATGAAATTACTACTATGAAATAACTACAACCGCCTATGAAATAACACTTTGTCATTAATTACGTCCATACAACGAATGAGATATATGCTATATAAATATAATTGTAACTCACATATTCAACTAGGCCGATTGTATCACAAAAACAACATGCTATTTCCAAATTCTGTATAATTACATAGTAGTATGAAATTGTACTACTGCCTATGAAATTACTACTATGAAATAACTACAACCGCCTATGAAATAACACTTACTTTGTCATTAATTACGTCCATACAACGAATGAGATATATGCTATATAGCATGCAGGCTAAAGACACATGAAATACTGGACTGAGAAATTATTCTGTGTCATTGATTACATCCGTACAATGAATAGGATATATACCTGCCATGTAGCATGCATGATAGTCACCTTAAAAACTGGGATAAGCAATCACTATATGTGATTACATCCATACAACGAATGGGATAGATACCTGCTGTTGCTTACATACTGGGCTTAGAAATCACTTTATATGATGGATTACATCCATACAACGAATGGGAGCATTGCTTACTTGATCTGTTCTGCAGATTCATACAGCGTGCATGCTAAAGACACCCTAGGTGGTTTACTGATAGGTAAACAACATTTTCAAGAGAACATCTTGTTTTATTATTTTGTAACTCGCATATAATTGTAACTTACATATTGAACTAGTGCGGTTGTATCTCAAAAGCAACTAGTGCTATTTCCAAATTCATAGTATGAAATTCTACTACTGCCTATGAAATAACCTTATATACTTGCTGCCTTAGATTTTACTTTGTCATTAATGAAATTCTTATGAATGAGATATATACCTGGTATATATCATGCATGTTAAAGTTACCTTAAATACTGTGCTAAGAAATTACTACCGCCTATGAAATAACCTTACTTTGTCATTAATTACGTCCATACAACGAATGAGATATATATCTGCTATATAGCATACAGGCTAAAGACCCATGAAATACTGGACTGAGAAATTACTCTGTGTCATTGATTACATCCGTATAATGAATAGGATATATAAATGCCATGTAGCATCCATGATCAAGTCACGTTATATACTGGGATAAGCAATCACTATATGTGATTACATCCATACAACGAATGGAATAGATACCTGCTGTTGCTTACATACTGGGCTTAGAAATCACTTTTATGTGATGGATTACATCCATACAACGAACGGGAGCATTGCTTACTTGATCTGTTCTGCAGATTCATACAGCATGCATGCTAAAGACACCCTAGGTGGTTTACCGATAGGTAAACAACATTTTCAAGAGAACATCTTGTTTTATTATTTTGTAACGCATATAATTGTAACTGACATATTGAAGTAGTATGGTTGTATCTCAAAAGCAACTAGTGCTATTTCCAAATTCATAGTATGAAATTCTACTACTGCCTATGAAATAACCTTATATACTTTCTGCCTAAGATACTACTTTGTCATTAATGACATTCATACAACGAATGAGATATATACCTGGTATATAGCATGCATGCTAAAGTTAAATACTGTGCTAAGAAATCGCTATATAGTGTCATTGTAACTCACATATATACCTGCCACGTAGCATGCATGCTAAACTCACTTTAAATACTGGTCTATTACAACGAATGGGATATATACTTGCTGAGCATTGCTTACTTGATCTGCAGATTCCTATAGAATGCAACCTTTGGTGTTAACCAAGGCGGTTTACCAATATGTAAACCACTTTCAAGTGAACGTCGCATCTTATTTTATTATTTTGTAACTCAAATATAATTGTAACTCACATATTCAACTAGGCCGATTGTATCACAAAAACAACATGCTATTTCCAAATTCTGTATAATTACATAGTAGTATGAAATTGTACTACTGCCTATGAAATTACTACTATGAAATAACTACAACCGCCTATGAAATAACACTTACTTTGTCATTAATTACGTCCATACAACGAATGAGATATATGCTATATAGCATGCAGGCTAAAGACACATGAAATACTGGACTGAGAAATTATTCTGTGTCATTGATTACATCCGTACAATGAATAGGATATATACCTGCCATGTAGCATGCATGATAACGTCACCTTAAAAACTGGGATAAGCAATCACTATATGTGATTACATCCATACAATGAATGGGATAGATACCTGCTGTTGCTTACATACTAAAGTTAAATACTGTGCTAAGAAATCGCTATATAGTGTCATTGTAACTCACATATATACCTGCCACGTAGCATGCATGCTAAACTCACTACGTGCATGCATGCCACGTAGCATGCATGCACCGACTGCTTCAGTGACTCCATCCATCCACCTCATTCTCTGTCGTCCCCTTCTTCTTTTGCCCTCGATCTCTCCCAGCATTAGGCTCTTCTCCATGGAGTCCTTCCTTCACATGAGGTGGCCAAAATATTTGAGTTTCATCTTCAGGATCTGGCCTTCTAAAGAGCAGTCAGGGCTGATCTCCTCGAGGACTGACCGGTTTGTTCGCCTTGCAGTCCAGGGGACTCGCAAGAGTCTTCTCCAGCACCAGAGTTCAAAAGCCTCAATTCTTTGACGCTCGGCCTTCCTTATGGTCCAACTTTCGCAGCCATACATTGCAACTGGGAATACCATAGCCTTGACTAAACGCACTTTTGTTGGCAGGGTGATGTCTCTGCTTTTTAGGATGCTGTCTAGATTTGCCATAGCTTTCCTCCCCAGGAGCAAGCGTCTTTTAATTTCTTTGCTGCAGTCCCCATCTGCAGTGATCTTGGAGCCCAGGAAAATAAAATCTGTCACTATCTCCATTTCTTCCCCTTCTATTTGCCAGGAATTGAGAGGGCCGGATGCCATGATCTTTGTTTTCTTGATGTTGAGTTTCAAGCCAACTTTTGCACTCTCCTCCTTCACCCGCATCAACAGGCTATTTAGTTCCTCTTCACTTTCTGCCATTAGAGTGGTATCATCTGCATATCTGAGGTTGTTGATATTTCTCCCTGCAATCTTGATAGAATGCAACCTTTGGTGTTAACCAAGGCGGTTTACCAATATGTAAACCACTTTCAAGTGAACGTCGCATCTTATTTTATTATTTTGTAACTCAAATATAATTGTAACTCACATATTCAACTAGGCCGATTGTATCACAAAAACAACATGCTATTTCCAAATTCTGTATAATTACATAGTAGTATGAAATTGTACTACTGCCTATGAAATAACTACTACTATGAAATAACTACAACCGCCTATGAAATAACACTATGAAATAACCGCCTATGAAATAATAACGAATGGGAGCATTGCTTACTTGATCTGTTCTGCAGATTCATACAGCGTGCATGCTAAAGACACCCTAGGTGGTTTACTGATAGGTAAACAACAAATTGTACTACTGCCTATGAAATAACTACTACTATGAAATAACTACAACCGCCTATGAAATAACACTATGAAATAACCGCCTATGAAATAATAACGAATGGGAGCATTGCTTACTTGATCTGTTCTGCAGATTCATACAGCGTGCATGCTAAAGACACCCTAGGTGGTTTACTGATAGGTAAACAACATTTTCAAGAGAACATCTTGTTTTATTATTTTGTAACTCGCATATAATTGTAACTTACATATTGAACTAGTGCGGTTGTATCTCAAAAGCAACTAGTGCTATTTCCAAATTCATAGTATGAAATTCTACTACTGCCTATGAAATAACCTTATATACTTGCTGCCTTAGATTTTACTTTGTCATTAATGAAATTCTTATGAATGAGATATATACCTGGTATATATCATGCATGTTAAAGTTACCTTAAATACTGTGCTAAGAAATTACTACCGCCTATGAAATAACCTTACTTTGTCATTAATTACGTCCATACAACGAATGAGATATATATCTGCTATATAGCATACAGGCTAAAGACCCATGAAATACTGGACTGAGAAATTACTCTGTGTCATTGATTACATCCGTATAATGAATAGGATATATAAATGCCATGTAGCATCCATGATCAAGTCACGTTATATACTGGGATAAGCAATCACTATATGTGATTACATCCATACAACGAATGGAATAGATACCTGCTGTTGCTTACATACTGGGCTTAGAAATCACTTTTATGTGATGGATTACATCCATACAACGAACGGGAGCATTGCTTACTTGATCTGTTCTGCAGATTCATACAGCATGCATGCTAAAGACACCCTAGGTGGTTTACCGATAGGTAAACAACATTTTCAAGAGAACATCTTGTTTTATTATTTTGTAACGCATATAATTGTAACTGACATATTGAAGTAGTATGGTTGTATCTCAAAAGCAACTAGTGCTATTTCCAAATTCATAGTATGAAATTCTACTACTGCCTATGAAATAACCTTATATACTTTCTGCCTAAGATACTACTTTGTCATTAATGACATTCATACAACGAATGAGATATATACCTGGTATATAGCATGCATGCTAAAGTTAAATACTGTGCTAAGAAATCGCTATATAGTGTCATTGTAACTCACATATATACCTGCCACGTAGCATGCATGCTAAACTCACTTTAAATACTGGTCTATTCCAACGAATGGGATATATACTTGCTGAGCATTGCTTACTTGATCTGCAGATTCCTATAGAATGCAACCTTTGGTGTTAACCAAGGCGGTTTACCAATATGTAAACCACTTTCAAGTGAACGTCGCATCTTATTTTATTATTTTGTAACTCAAATATAATTGTAACTCACATATTCAACTAGGCCGATTGTATCACAAAAACAACATGCTATTTCCAAATTCTGTATAATTACATAGTAGTATGAAATTGTACTACTGCCTATGAAATTACTACTATGAAATAACTACAACCGCCTATGAAATAACACTTACTTTGTCATTAATTACGTCCATACAACGAATGAGATATATGCTATATAGCATGCAGGCTAAAGACACATGAAATACTGGACTGAGAAATTATTCTGTGTCATTGATTACATCCGTACAATGAATAGGATATATACCTGCCATGATAACGTCACCTTAAAAACTGGGATAAGCAATCACTATATGTGATTACATCCATACAATGAATGGGATAGATACCTGCTGTTGCTTACATACTAAAGTTAAATACTGTGCTAAGAAATCGCTATATAGTGTCATTGTAACTCACATATATACCTGCCACGTAGCATGCATGCTAAACTCACTACGTGCATGCATGCCACGTAGCATGCATGCACCGACTGCTTCAGTGACTCCATCCATCCACCTCATTCTCTGTCGTCCCCTTCTTCTTTTGCCCTCGATCTCTCCCAGCATTAGGCTCTTCTCCAGGGAGTCCTTCCTTCACATGAGGTGGCCAAAATATTTGAGTTTCATCTTCAGGATCTGGCCTTCTAAAGAGCAGTCAGGGCTGATCTCCTCGAGGACTGACCGGTTTGTTCGCCTTGCAGTCCAGGGGACTCGCAAGAGTCTTCTCCAGCACCAGAGTTCAAAAGCCTCAATTCTTTGACGCTCGGCCTTCCTTATGGTCCAATTTTCGCAGCCATACATTGCAACTGGGAATACCATAGCCTTGACTAAACGCACTTTTGTTGGCAGGGTGATGTCTCTGCTTTTTAGGATGCTGTCTAGATTTGCCATAGCTTTCCTCCCCAGGAGCAAGCGTCTTTTAATTTCTTTGCTGCAGTCCCCATCTGCAGTGATCTTGGAGCCCAGGAAAATAAAATCTGTCACTATCTCCATTTCTTCCCCTTCTATTTGCCAGGAATTGAGAGGGCCGGATGCCATGATCTTTGTTTTCTTGATGTTGAGTTTCAAGCCAACTTTTGCATTCTCCTCCTTCACCCGCATCAACAGGCTCTTTAGTTCCTCTTCACTTTCTGCCATTAGAGTGGTATCATCTGCATATCTGAGGTTGTTGATATTTCTCCCTGCAATCTTGATAGAATGCAACCTTTGGTGTTAACCAAGGCGGTTTACCAATATGTAAACCACTTTCAAGTGAACGTCGCATCTTATTTTATTATTTTGTAACTCAAATATAATTGTAACTCACATATTCAACTAGGCCGATTGTATCACAAAAACAACATGCTATTTCCAAATTCTGTATAATTACATAGTAGTATGAAATTGTACTACTGCCTATGAAATAACTACTACTATGAAATAACTACAACCGCCTATGAAATAACACTTACTTTGTCATTAATTACGTCCATACAACGAATGAGATATATGCTATATAGCATGCAGGCTAAAGACACATGAAATACTGGACTGAGAAATTATTCTGTGTCATTGATTACATCCGTACAATGAATAGGATATATACCTGCCATGTAGCATGCATGATAAAGTCACCTTAAGAACTGGGATAAGCAATCACTATATGTGATTACATCCATACAACAAATGGGATAGATACCTGGTGTTGCTTACATACTGGGCTAAGAAATCACTTTATATGATGGATTACATCCATACAACGAATGGGAGCATTGCTTACTTGATCTGTTCTGCAGATTCATACAGCGTGCATGCTAAAGACACCCTAGGTGGTTTACTGATAGGTAAACAACATTTTCAAGAGAACATCTTGTTTTATTATTTTGTAACTCGCATATAATTGTAACTTACATATTGAACTAGTGCGGTTATATCTCAAAAGCAACTAGTGCTATTTCCAAATTCATAGTATGAAATTCTACTACTGCCTATGAAATAACCTTATATACTTGCTGCCTTAGATTTTACTTTGTCATTAATGACATTCATATGAATGAGATATATACCTGGTATATATCATGCATGTTAAAGTTACCTTAAATACTGTGCTAAGAAATCACTACCGCCTATGAAATAACCTTACTTTGTCATTAATTACGTCCATACAACGAATGAGATATATGCTATATAGCATGCAGGCTAAAGACACATGAAATACTGGACTGAGAAATTATTCTGTGTCATTGATTACATCCGTACAATGAATAGGATATATTCCTGCCATGTAGCATGCATGATAAAGTCACCTTAAAAACTGGGATAAGCAATCACTATATGTGATTACATCCATACAACGAATGGGATAGATACCTGCTGTTGCTTACATACTGGGCTTAGAAATCACTTTATGTGATGGATTACATCCATACAACGAATGGGAGCATTGCTTACTTGATCTGTTCTGCAGATTCATACAGCGTGCATGCTAAAGACACCCTAGGTGGTTTACCGATAGGTAAACAACATTTTCAAGAGAACATCTTGTTTTATTATTTTGTAACGCATATAATTGTAACTGACATATTGAAGTAGTATGGTTGTATCTCAAAAGCAACTAGTGCTATTTCCAAATTCATAGTATTAAATTCTACTACTGCCTATGAAATAACTTTATATACTTTCTGCCTAAGATACTACTTTGTCATTAATGACATTCATACAACGAATGAGATATATACCTGGTATATAGCATGCATGCTAAAGTTAAATACTGTGCTAAGAAATCGCTATATAGTGTCATTGTAACTCACATATATACCTGCCACGTAGCATGCATGCTAAACTCACTTTAAATACTGGTCTATTCCAACGAATGGGATATATACTTGCTGAGCATTGCTTACTTGATCTGCAGATTCCTATAGAATGCAACCTTTGGTGTTAACCAAGGCGGTTTACCAATATGTAAACCACTTTCAAGTGAACGTCGCATCTTATTTTATTATTTTGTAACTCAAATATAATTGTAACTCACATATTCAACTAGGCCGATTGTATCACAAAAACAACATGCTATTTCCAAATTCTGTATAATTACATAGTAATATGAAATTGTACTACTGCCTATGAAATTACTACTATGAAATAACTACAACCGCCTATGAAATAACACTTTGTCATTAATTACGTCCATACAACGAATGAGATATATGCTATATAGCATGCAGGCTAAAGACACATGAAATACTGGACTGAGAAATTATTCTGTGTCATTGATTACATCCGTACAATGAATAGGATATATACCTGCCATGTAGCATGCATGATAAAGTCACCTTAAAAACTGGGATAAGCAATCACTATATGTGATTACACCCATACAACGAATGGGATAGATACCTGCTGTTGCTTACATACTGGGCTTAGAAATCACTTTTATGTGATGGATTACATCCATACAACGAACGGGAGCATTGCTTACTTGATCTGTTCTGCAGATTCATACAGCGTGCATGCTAAAGACACCCTAGGTGGTTTACTGATAGGTAAACAACATTTTCAAGAGAACATCTTGTTTTATTATTTTGTAACTCGCATATAATTGTAACTTACATATTGAACTAGTGCGGTTATATCTCAAAAGCAACTAGTGCTATTTCCAAATTCATAGTATGAAATTCTACTACTGCCTATGAAATAACCTTATATACTTGCTGCCTTAGATTTTACTTTGTCATTAATGACATTCATATGAATGAGATATATACCTATATATCATGCATGTTAAAGTTACCTTAAATACTGTGCTAAGAAATCACTACCGCCTATGAAATAACCTTACTTTGTCATTAATTACGTCCATACAACGAATGAGATATATATCTGCTATATAGCATACAGGCTAAAGAACCATCAAATACTGGACTGAGAAATTATTCTGTGTCATTGATTACATCCGTATAATGAATAGGATATATAAATGCCATGTAGCATCCATGATCAAGTCACCTTATATACTGGGATAAGCAATCACTATATGTGATTACATCCATACAACGAATGGAATAGATACCTGCTGTTGCTTACATACTGGGCTAAGAAATCACTTTATGTGATGGATTACATCCATACAACGAATGGGAGCATTGCTTACTTGATCTGTTCTGCAGATTCATACAGCGTGCATGCTAAAGACACCCTAGGTGGTTTACCGATAGGTAAACAACATTTTCAAGAGAAAATCTTGTTTTATTATTTTGTAACGCATATAATTGTAACTGACATATTGAAGTAGTATGGTTGTATCTCAAAAGCAACTAGTGCTATTTCCAAATTCATAGTATGAAATTCTACTACTGCCTATGAAATAACCTTATATACTTTCTGCCTAAGATACTACTTTGTCATTAATGACATTCATACAACGAATGAGATATATACCTGGTATATAGCATGCATGCTAAAGTTAAATACTGTGCTAAGAAATCGCTATATAGTGTCATTGTAACTCACATATATACCTGCCACGTAGCATGCATGCTAAACTCACTTTAAATACTGGTCTATTCCAACGAATGGGATATATACTTGCTGAGCATTGCTTACTTGATCTGCAGATTCCTATAGAATGCAACCTTTGGTGTTAACCAAGGCGGTTTACCAATATGTAAACCACTTTCAAGTGAACGTCGCATCTTATTTTATTATTTTGTAACTCAAATATAATTGTAACTCACATATTCAACTAGGCCGATTGTATCACAAAAACAACATGCTATTTCCAAATTCTGTATAATTACATAGTAGTATGAAATTGTACTACTGCCTATGAAATTACTACTATGAAATAACTACAACCGCCTATGAAATAACACTTTGTCATTAATTACGTCCATACAACGAATGAGATATATGCTATATAAATATAATTGTAACTCACATATTCAACTAGGCCGATTGTATCACAAAAACAACATGCTATTTCCAAATTCTGTATAATTACATAGTAGTATGAAATTGTACTACTGCCTATGAAATTACTACTATGAAATAACTACAACCGCCTATGAAATAACACTTACTTTGTCATTAATTACGTCCATACAACGAATGAGATATATGCTATATAGCATGCAGGCTAAAGACACATGAAATACTGGACTGAGAAATTATTCTGTGTCATTGATTACATCCGTACAATGAATAGGATATATACCTGCCATGTAGCATGCATGATAGTCACCTTAAAAACTGGGATAAGCAATCACTATATGTGATTACATCCATACAACGAATGGGATAGATACCTGCTGTTGCTTACATACTGGGCTTAGAAATCACTTTATATGATGGATTACATCCATACAACGAATGGGAGCATTGCTTACTTGATCTGTTCTGCAGATTCATACAGCGTGCATGCTAAAGACACCCTAGGTGGTTTACTGATAGGTAAACAACATTTTCAAGAGAACATCTTGTTTTATTATTTTGTAACTCGCATATAATTGTAACTTACATATTGAACTAGTGCGGTTGTATCTCAAAAGCAACTAGTGCTATTTCCAAATTCATAGTATGAAATTCTACTACTGCCTATGAAATAACCTTATATACTTGCTGCCTTAGATTTTACTTTGTCATTAATGAAATTCTTATGAATGAGATATATACCTGGTATATATCATGCATGTTAAAGTTACCTTAAATACTGTGCTAAGAAATTACTACCGCCTATGAAATAACCTTACTTTGTCATTAATTACGTCCATACAACGAATGAGATATATATCTGCTATATAGCATACAGGCTAAAGACCCATGAAATACTGGACTGAGAAATTACTCTGTGTCATTGATTACATCCGTATAATGAATAGGATATATAAATGCCATGTAGCATCCATGATCAAGTCACGTTATATACTGGGATAAGCAATCACTATATGTGATTACATCCATACAACGAATGGAATAGATACCTGCTGTTGCTTACATACTGGGCTTAGAAATCACTTTTATGTGATGGATTACATCCATACAACGAACGGGAGCATTGCTTACTTGATCTGTTCTGCAGATTCATACAGCATGCATGCTAAAGACACCCTAGGTGGTTTACCGATATGTAAACAACATTTTCAAGAGAACATCTTGTTTTATTATTTTGTAACGCATATAATTGTAACTGACATATTGAAGTAGTATGGTTGTATCTCAAAAGCAACTAGTGCTATTTCCAAATTCATAGTATGAAATTCTACTACTGCCTATGAAATAACCTTATATACTTTCTGCCTAAGATACTACTTTGTCATTAATGACATTCATACAACGAATGAGATATATACCTGGTATATAGCATGCATGCTAAAGTTAAATACTGTGCTAAGAAATCGCTATATAGTGTCATTGTAACTCACATATATACCTGCCACGTAGCATGCATGCTAAACTCACTTTAAATACTGGTCTATTCCAACGAATGGGATATATACTTGCTGAGCATTGCTTACTTGATCTGCAGATTCCTATAGAATGCAACCTTTGGTGTTAACCAAGGCGGTTTACCAATATGTAAACCACTTTCAAGTGAACGTCGCATCTTATTTTATTATTTTGTAACTCAAATATAATTGTAACTCACATATTCAACTAGGCCGAATGTATCACAAAAACAACATGCTATTTCCAAATTCTGTATAATTACATAGTAGTATGAAATTGTACTACTGCCTATGAAATTACTACTATGAAATAACTACAACCGCCTATGAAATAACACTTACTTTGTCATTAATTACGTCCATACAACGAATGAGATATATGCTATATAGCATGCAGGCTAAAGACACATGAAATACTGGACTGAGAAATTATTCTGTGTCATTGATTACATCCGTACAATGAATAGGATATATACCTGCCATGTAGCATGCATGATAACGTCACCTTAAAAACTGGGATAAGCAATCACTATATGTGATTACATCCATACAATGAATGGGATAGATACCTGCTGTTGCTTACATACTAAAGTTAAATACTGTGCTAAGAAATCGCTATATAGTGTCATTGTAACTCACATATATACCTGCCACGTAGCATGCATGCTAAACTCACTACGTGCATGCATGCCACGTAGCATGCATGCACCGACTGCTTCAGTGACTCCATCCATCCACCTCATTCTCTGTCGTCCCCTTCTTCTTTTGCCCTCGATCTCTCCCAGCATTAGGCTCTTCTCCAGAGAGTCCTTCCTTCACATGAGGTGGCCAAAATATTTGAGTTTCATCTTCAGGATCTGGCCTTCTAAAGAGCAGTCAGGGCTGATCTCCTCGAGGACTGACCGGTTTGTTCGCCTTGCAGTCCAGGGGACGCAAGAGTCTTCTCCAGCACCAGAGTTCAAAAGCCTCAATTCTTTGACGCTCGGCCTTCCTTATGGTCCAACTTTCGCAGCCATACATTGCAACTGGGAATACCATAGCCTTGACTAAACGCACTTTTGTTGGCAGGGTGATGTCTCTGCTTTTTAGGATGCTGTCTAGATTTGCCATAGCTTTCCTCCCCAGGAGCAAGCGTCTTTTAATTTCTTTGCTGCAGTCCCCATCTGCAGTGATCTTGGAGCCCAGGAAAATAAAATCTGTCACTATCTCCATTTCTTCCCCTTCTATTTGCCAGGAATTGAGAGGGCCGGATGCCATGATCTTTGTTTTCTTGATGTTGAGTTTCAAGCCAACTTTTGCACTCTCCTCCTTCACCCGCATCAACAGGCTCTTTAGTTCCTCTTCACTTTCTGCCATTAGAGTGGTATCATCTGCATATCTGAGGTTGTTGATATTTCTCCCTGCAATCTTGATAGAATGCAACCTTTGGTGTTAACCAAGGCGGTTTACCAATATGTAAACCACTTTCAAGTGAACGTCGCATCTTATTTTATTATTTTGTAACTCAAATATAATTGTAACTCACATATTCAACTAGGCCGATTGTATCACAAAAACAACATGCTATTTCCAAATTCTGTATAATTACATAGTAGTATGAAATTGTACTACTGCCTATGAAATAACTACTACTATGAAATAACTACAACCGCCTATGAAATAACACTTACTTTGTCATTAATTACGTCCATACAACGAATGAGATATATGCTATATAGCATGCAGGCTAAAGACACATGAAATACTGGACTGAGAAATTATTCTGTGTCATTGATTACATCCGTACAATGAATAGGATATATACCTGCCATGTAGCATGCATGATAAAGTCACCTTAAGAACTGGGATAAGCAATCACTATATGTGATTACATCCATACAACAAATGGGATAGATACCTGGTGTTGCTTACATACTGGGCTAAGAAATCACTTTATATGATGGATTACATCCATACAACGAATGGGAGCATTGCTTACTTGATCTGTTCTGCAGATTCATACAGCGTGCATGCTAAAGACACCCTAGGTGGTTTACTGATAGGTAAACAACATTTTCAAGAGAACATCTTGTTTTATTATTTTGTAACTCGCATATAATTGTAACTTACATATTGAACTAGTGCGGTTGTATCTCAAAAGCAACTAGTGCTATTTCCAAATTCATAGTATGAAATTCTACTACTGCCTATGAAATAACCTTATATACTTGCTGCCTTAGATTTTACTTTGTCATTAATGAAATTCTTATGAATGAGATATATACCTGGTATATATCATGCATGTTAAAGTTACCTTAAATACTGTGCTAAGAAATTACTACCGCCTATGAAATAACCTTACTTTGTCATTAATTACGTCCATACAACGAATGAGATATATATCTGCTATATAGCATACAGGCTAAAGACCCATGAAATACTAGACTGAGAAATTACTCTGTGTCATTGATTACATCCGTATAATGAATAGGATATATAAATGCCATGTAGCATCCATGATCAAGTCACGTTATATACTGGGATAAGCAATCACTATATGTGATTACATCCATACAACGAATGGAATAGATACCTGCTGTTGCTTACATACTGGGCTTAGAAATCACTTTTATGTGATGGATTACATCCATACAACGAACGGGAGCATTGCTTACTTGATCTGTTCTGCAGATTCATACAGCATGCATGCTAAAGACACCCTAGGTGGTTTACCGATAGGTAAACAACATTTTCAAGAGAACATCTTGTTTTATTATTTTGTAACGCATATAATTGTAACTGACATATTGAAGTAGTATGGTTGTATCTCAAAAGCAACTAGTGCTATTTCCAAATTCATAGTATGAAATTCTACTACTGCCTATGAAATAACCTTATATACTTTCTGCCTAAGATACTACTTTGTCATTAATGACATTCATACAACGAATGAGATATATACCTGGTATATAGCATGCATGCTAAAGTTAAATACTGTGCTAAGAAATCGCTATATAGTGTCATTGTAACTCACATACATACCTGCCACGTAGCATGCATGCTAAACTCACTTTAAATACTGGTCTATTCCAACGAATGGGATATATACTTGCTGAGCATTGCTTACTTGATCTGCAGATTCCTATAGAATGCAACCTTTGGTGTTAACCAAGGCGGTTTACCAATATGTAAACCACTTTCAAGTGAACGTCGCATCTTATTTTATTATTTTGTAACTCAAATATAATTGTAACTCACATATTCAACTAGGCCGATTGTATCACAAAAACAACATGCTATTTCCAAATTCTGTATAATTACATAGTAGTATGAAATTGTACTACTGCCTATGAAATAACTACTACTATGAAATAACTACAACCGCCTATGAAATAACACTTACTTTGTCATTAATTACGTCCATACAACGAATGAGATATATGCTATATAGCATGCAGGCTAAAGACACATGAAATACTGGACTGAGAAATTATTCTGTGTCATTGATTACATCCGTACAATGAATAGGATATATACCTGCCATGTAGCATGCATGATAAAGTCACCTTAAGAACTGGGATAAGCAATCACTATATGTGATTACATCCATACAACAAATGGGATAGATACCTGGTGTTGCTTACATACTGGGCTAAGAAATCACTTTATATGATGGATTACATCCATACAACGAATGGGAGCATTGCTTACTTGATCTGTTCTGCAGATTCATACAGCGTGCATGCTAAAGACACCCTAGGTGGTTTACTGATAGGTAAACAACATTTTCAAGAGAACATCTTGTTTTATTATTTTGTAACTCGCATATAATTGTAACTTACATATTGAACTAGTGCGGTTGTATCTCAAAAGCAACTAGTGCTATTTCCAAATTCATAGTATGAAATTCTACTACTGCCTATGAAATAACCTTATATACTTGCTGCCTTAGATTTTACTTTGTCATTAATGAAATTCTTATGAATGAGATATATACCTGGTATATATCATGCATGTTAAAGTTACCTTAAATACTGTGCTAAGAAATTACTACCGCCTATGAAATAACCTTACTTTGTCATTAATTACGTCCATACAACGAATGAGATATATATCTGCTATATAGCATACAGGCTAAAGACCCATGAAATACTGGACTGAGAAATTACTCTGTGTCATTGATTACATCCGTATAATGAATAGGATATATAAATGCCATGTAGCATCCATGATCAAGTCACGTTATATACTGGGATAAGCAATCACTATATGTGATTACATCCATACAACGAATGGAATAGATACCTGCTGTTGCTTACATACTGGGCTTAGAAATCACTTTTATGTGATGGATTACATCCATACAACGAACGGGAGCATTGCTTACTTGATCTGTTCTGCAGATTCATACAGCATGCATGCTAAAGACACCCTAGGTGGTTTACCGATAGGTAAACAACATTTTCAAGAGAACATCTTGTTTTATTATTTTGTAACGCATATAATTGTAACTGACATATTGAAGTAGTATGGTTGTATCTCAAAAGCAACTAGTGCTATTTCCAAATTCATAGTATGAAATTCTACTACTGCCTATGAAATAACCTTATATACTTTCTGCCTAAGATACTACTTTGTCATTAATGACATTCATACAACGAATGAGATATATACCTGGTATATAGCATGCATGCTAAAGTTAAATACTGTGCTAAGAAATCGCTATATAGTGTCATTGTAACTCACATATATACCTGCCACGTAGCATGCATGCTAAACTCACTTTAAATACTGGTCTATTCCAACGAATGGGATATATACTTGCTGAGCATTGCTTACTTGATCTGCAGATTCCTATAGAATGCAACCTTTGGTGTTAACCAAGGCGGTTTACCAATATGTAAACCACTTTCAAGTGAACGTCGCATCTTATTTTATTATTTTGTAACTCAAATATAATTGTAACTCACATATTCAACTAGGCCGATTGTATCACAAAAACAACATGCTATTTCCAAATTCTGTATAATTACATAGTAGTATGAAATTGTACTACTGCCTATGAAATTACTACTATGAAATAACTACAACCGCCTATGAAATAACACTTACTTTGTCATTAATTACGTCCATACAACGAATGAGATATATGCTATATAGCATGCAGGCTAAAGACACATGAAATACTGGACTGAGAAATTATTCTGTGTCATTGATTACATCCGTACAATGAATAGGATATATACCTGCCATGTAGCATGCATGATAACGTCACCTTAAAAACTGGGATAAGCAATCACTATATGTGATTACATCCATACAATGAATGGGATAGATACCTGCTGTTGCTTACATACTAAAGTTAAATACTGTGCTAAGAAATCGCTATATAGTGTCATTGTAACTCACATATATACCTGCCACGTAGCATGCATGCTAAACTCACTACGTGCATGCATGCCACGTAGCATGCATGCACCGACTGCTTCAGTGACTCCATCCATCCACCTCATTCTCTGTCGTCCCCTTCTTCTTTTGCCCTCGATCTCTCCCAGCATTAGGCTCTTCTCCAGGGAGTCCTTCCTTCACATGAGGTGGCCAAAATATTTGAGTTTCATCTTCAGGATCTGGCCTTCTAAAGAGCAGTCAGGGCTGATCTCCTCGAGGACTGACCGGTTTGTTCGCCTTGCAGTCCAGGGGACTCGCAAGAGTCTTCTCCAGCACCAGAGTTCAAAAGCCTCAATTCTTTGACGCTCGGCCTTCCTTATGGTCCAACTTTCGCAGCCATACATTGCAACTGGGAATACCATAGCCTTGACTAAACGCACTTTTGTTGGCAGGGTGATGTCTCTGCTTTTTAGGATGCTGTCTAGATTTGCCATAGCTTTCCTCCCCAGGAGCAAGCGTCTTTTAATTTCTTTGCTGCAGTCCCCATCTGCAGTGATCTTGGAGCCCAGGAAAATAAAATCTGTCACTATCTCCATTTCTTCCCCTTCTATTTGCCAGGAATTGAGAGGGCCGGATGCCATGATCTTTGTTTTCTTGATGTTGAGTTTCAAGCCAACTTTTGCACTCTCCTCCTTCACCCGCATCAACAGGCTCTTTAGTTCCTCTTCACTTTCTGCCATTAGAGTGGTATCATCTGCATATCTGAGGTTGTTGATATTTCTCCCTGCAATCTTGATAGAATGCAACCTTTGGTGTTAACCAAGGTGGTTTAGCAATATGTAAACCACTTTCAAGTGAACGTCGCATCTTATTTTATTATTTTGTAACTCAAATATAATTGTAACTCACATATTCAACTAGGCCGATTGTATCACAAAAACAACATGCTATTTCCAAATTCTGTATAATTACATAGTAGTATGAAATTGTACTACTGCCTATGAAATAACTACTACTATGAAATAACTACAACCGCCTATGAAATAACACTTACTTTGTCATTAATTACGTCCATACAACGAATGAGATATATGCTATATAGCATGCAGGCTAAAGACACATGAAATACTGGACTGAGAAATTATTCTGTGTCATTGATTACATCCGTACAATGAATAGGATATATACCTGCCATGTAGCATGCATGATAAAGTCACCTTAAGAACTGGGATAAGCAATCACTATATGTGATTACATCCATACAACAAATGGGATAGATACCTGGTGTTGCTTACATACTGGGCTAAGAAATCACTTTATATGATGGATTACATCCATACAACGAATGGGAGCATTGCTTACTTGATCTGTTCTGCAGATTCATACAGCGTGCATGCTAAAGACACCCTAGGTGGTTTACTGATAGGTAAACAACATTTTCAAGAGAACATCTTGTTTTATTATTTTGTAACTCGCATATAATTGTAACTTACATATTGAACTAGTGCGGTTGTATCTCAAAAGCAACTAGTGCTATTTCCAAATTCATAGTATGAAATTCTACTACTGCCTATGAAATAACCTTATATACTTGCTGCCTTAGATTTTACTTTGTCATTAATGAAATTCTTATGAATGAGATATATACCTGGTATATATCATGCATGTTAAAGTTACCTTAAATACTGTGCTAAGAAATTACTACCGCCTATGAAATAACCTTACTTTGTCATTAATTACGTCCATACAACGAATGAGATATATATCTGCTATATAGCATACAGGCTAAAGACCCATGAAATACTGGACTGAGAAATTACTCTGTGTCATTGATTACATCCGTATAATGAATAGGATATATAAATGCCATGTAGCATCCATGATCAAGTCACGTTATATACTGGGATAAGCAATCACTATATGTGATTACATCCATACAACGAATGGAATAGATACCTGCTGTTGCTTACATACTGGGCTTAGAAATCACTTTTATGTGATGGATTACATCCATACAACGAACGGGAGCATTGCTTACTTGATCTGTTCTGCAGATTCATACAGCATGCATGCTAAAGACACCCTAGGTGGTTTACCGATAGGTAAACAACATTTTCAAGAGAACATCTTGTTTTATTATTTTGTAACGCATATAATTGTAACTGACATATTGAAGTAGTATGGTTGTATCTCAAAAGCAACTAGTGCTATTTCCAAATTCATAGTATGAAATTCTACTACTGCCTATGAAATAACCTTATATACTTTCTGCCTAAGATACTACTTTGTCATTAATGACATTCATACAACGAATGAGATATATACCTGGTATATAGCATGCATGCTAAAGTTAAATACTGTGCTAAGAAATCGCTATATAGTGTCATTGTAACTCACATATATACCTGCCACGTAGCATGCATGCTAAACTCACTTTAAATACTGGTCTATTCCAACGAATGGGATATATACTTGCTGAGCATTGCTTACTTGATCTGCAGATTCCTATAGAATGCAACCTTTGGTGTTAACCAAGGCGGTTTACCAATATGTAAACCACTTTCAAGTGAACGTCGCATCTTATTTTATTATTTTGTAACTCAAATATAATTGTAACTCACATATTCAACTAGGCCGATTGTATCACAAAAACAACATGCTATTTCCAAATTCTGTATAATTACATAGTAGTATGAAATTGTACTACTGCCTATGAAATTACTACTATGAAATAACTACAACCGCCTATGAAATAACACTTACTTTGTCATTAATTACGTCCATACAATGAATGAGATATATGCTATATAGCATGCAGGCTAAAGACACATGAAATACTGGACTGAGAAATTATTCTGTGTCATTGATTACATCCGTACTATGAATAGGATATATACCTGCCATGTAGCATGCATGATAACGTCACCTTAAAAACTGGGATAAGCAATCACTATATGTGATTACATCCATACAATGAATGGGATAGATACCTGCTGTTGCTTACATACTAAAGTTAAATACTGTGCTAAGAAATCGCTATATAGTGTCATTGTAACTCACATATATACCTGCCACGTAGCATGCATGCTAAACTCACTACGTGCATGCATGCCACGTAGCATGCATGCACCGACTGCTTCAGTGACTCCATCCATCCACCTCATTCTCTGTCGTCCCCTTCTTCTTTTGCCCTCGATCTCTCCCAGCATTAGGCTCTTCTCCAGGGAGTCCTTCCTTCACATGAGGTGGCCAAAATATTTGAGTTTCATCTTCAGGATCTGGCCTTCTAAAGAGCAGTCAGGGCTGATCTCCTCGAGGACTGACCGGTTTGTTCGCCTTGCAGTCCAGGGGACTCGCAAGAGTCTTCTCCAGCACCAGAGTTCAAAAGCCTCAATTCTTTGACGCTCGGCCTTCCTTATGGTCCAACTTTCGCAGCCATACATTGCAACTGGGAATACCATAGCCTTGACTAAACGCACTTTTGTTGGCAGGGTGATGTCTCTGCTTTTTAGGATGCTGTCTAGATTTGCCATAGCTTTCCTCCCCAGGAGCAAGCGTCTTTTAATTTCTTTGCTGCAGTCCCCATCTGCAGTGATCTTGGAGCCCAGGAAAATAAAATCTGTCACTATCTCCATTTCTTCCCCTTCTATTTGCCAGGAATTGAGAGGGCCGGATGCCATGATCTTTGTTTTCTTGATGTTGAGTTTCAAGCCAACTTTTGCACTCTCCTCCTTCACCCGCATCAACAGGCTCTTTAGTTCCTCTTCACTTTCTGCCATTAGAGTGGTATCATCTGCATATCTGAGGTTGTTGATATTTCTCCCTGCAATCTTGATAGAATGCAACCTTTGGTGTTAACCAAGGCGGTTTACCAATATGTAAACCACTTTCAAGTGAACGTCGCATCTTATTTTATTATTTTGTAACTCAAATATAATTGTAACTCACATATTCAACTAGGCCGATTGTATCACAAAAACAACATGCTATTTCCAAATTCTGTATAATTACATAGTAGTATGAAATTGTACTACTGCCTATGAAATAACTACTACTATGAAATAACTACAACCGCCTATGAAATAACACTTACTTTGTCATTAATTACGTCCATACAACGAATGAGATATATGCTATATAGCATGCAGGCTAAAGACACATGAAATACTGGACTGAGAAATTATTCTGTGTCATTGATTACATCCGTACAATGAATAGGATATATACCTGCCATGTAGCATGCATGATAAAGTCACCTTAAGAACTGGGATAAGCAATCACTATATGTGATTACATCCATACAACAAATGGGATAGATACCTGGTGTTGCTTACATACTGGGCTAAGAAATCACTTTATATGATGGATTACATCCATACAACGAATGGGAGCATTGCTTACTTGATCTGTTCTGCAGATTCATACAGCGTGCATGCTAAAGACACCCTAGGTGGTTTACTGATAGGTAAACAACATTTTCAAGAGAACATCTTGTTTTATTATTTTGTAACTCGCATATAATTGTAACTTACATATTGAACTAGTGCGGTTATATCTCAAAAGCAACTAGTGCTATTTCCAAATTCATAGTATGAAATTCTACTACTGCCTATGAAATAACCTTATATACTTGCTGCCTTAGATTTTACTTTGTCATTAATGACATTCATATGAATGAGATATATACCTGGTATATATCATGCATGTTAGTTACCTTAAATACTGTGCTAAGAAATTACTACCGCCTATGAAATAACCTTACTTTGTCATTAATTACGTCCATACAACGAATGAGATATATATCTGCTATATAGCATACAGGCTAAAGACCCAAGAAATACTGGACTGAGAAATTATTCTGTGTCATTGATTACATCCGTATAATGAATAGGATATATAAATGCCATGTAGCATCCATGATCAAGTCACCTTATATACTGGGATAAGCAATCACTATATGTGATTACATCCATACAACGAATGGAATAGATACCTGCTGTTGCTTACATACTGGGCTTAGAAATCACTTTTATGTGATGGATTACATCCATACAACGAACGGGAGCATTGCTTACTTGATCTGTTCTGCAGATTCATACAGCGTGCATGCTAAAGACACCCTAGGTGGTTTACCGATAGGTAAACAACATTTTCAAGAGAACATCTTGTTTTATTATTTTGTAACGCATATAATTGTAACTGACATATTGAAGTAGTATGGTTGTATCTCAAAAGCAACTAGTGCTATTTCCAAATTCATAGTATGAAATTCTACTACTGCCTATGAAATAACCTTATATACTTTCTGCCTAAGATACTACTTTGTCATTAATGACATTCATACAACGAATGAGATATATACCTGGTATATAGCATGCATGCTAAAGTTAAATACTGTGCTAAGAAATCGCTATATAGTGTCATTGTAACTCACATATATACCTGCCACGTAGCATGCATGCTAAACTCACTTTAAATACTGGTCTATTCCAACGAATGGGATATATACTTGCTGAGCATTGCTTACTTGATCTGCAGATTCCTATAGAATGCAACCTTTGGTGTTAACCAAGGCGGTTTACCAATATGTAAACCACTTTCAAGTGAACGTCGCATCTTATTTTATTATTTTGTAACTCAAATATAATTGTAACTCACATATTCAACTAGGCCGATTGTATCACAAAAACAACATGCTATTTCCAAATTCTGTATAATTACATAGTAGTATGAAATTGTACTACTGCCTATGAAATTACTACTATGAAATAACTACAACCGCCTATGAAATAACACTTACTTTGTCATTAATTACGTCCATACAACGAATGAGATATATGCTATAATGCAGGCTAAAGACACATGAAATACTGGACTGAGAAATTATTCTGTGTCATTGATTACATCCGTACAATGAATAGGATATATACCTGCCACGTAGCATGCATGATAAAGTCACCTTAAAAACTGGGATAAGCAATCACTATATGTGATTACATCCATACAACGAATGGGATAGATACCTGCTGTTGCTTACATACTGGGCTTAGAAATCACTTTTATGTGATGGATTACATCCATACAACGAACGGGAGCATTGCTTACTTGATCTGTTCTGCAGATTCATACAGCGTGCATGCTAAAGACACCCTAGGTGGTTTACCGATAGGTAAACAACATTTTCAAGAGAACATCTTGTTTTATTATTTTGTAACGCATATAATTGTAACTGACATATTGAAGTAGTATGGTTGTATCTCAAAAGCAACTAGTGCTATTTCCAAATGCATAGTATGAAATTCTACTACTGCCTATGAAATAACCTTATATACTTTCTGCCTAAGATACTACTTTGTCATTAATGACATTCATACAACGAATGAGATATATACCTGGTATATAGCATGCATGCTAAAGTTAAATACTGTGAAAAGAAATCGCTATATAGTGTCATTGTAACTCACATATATACCTGCCACGTAGCATGCATGCTAAACTCACTTTAAATACTGGTCTATTACAACGAATGGGATATATACTTGCTGACCATTGCTTACTTGATCTGCAGATTCCTATAGAATGCAACCTTTGGTGTTAACCAAGGCGGTTTACCAATATGTAAACCACTTTCAAGTGAACGTCGCATCTTATTTTATTATTTTGTAACTCAAATATAATTGTAACTCACATATTCAACTAGGCCGATTGTATCACAAAAACAACATGCTATTTCCAAATTCTGTATAATTACATAGTAGTATGAAATTGTACTACTGCCTATGAAATTACTACTATGAAATAACTACAACCGCCTATGAAATAACACTTACTTTGTCATTAATTACGTCCATACAACGAATGAGATATATGCTATATAGCATGCAGGCTAAAGACACATGAAATACTGGACTGAGAAATTATTCTGTGTCATTGATTACATCCGTACAATGAATAGGATATATACCTGCCAAGTAGCATGCATGATAAATTCACCTTAAAAACTGGGATAAGCAATCACTATATGTGATTACATCCATACAACGAATGGGATAGATACCTGCTGTTGCTTACATACTGGGCTTAGAAATCACTTTATATGATGGATTACATCCATACAACGAACGGGAGCATTGCTTACTTGATCTGTTCTGCAGATTCATACAGCGTGCATGCTAAAGACACCCTAGGTGGTTTACTGATAGGTAAACAACATTTTCAAGAGAACATCTTGTTTTATTATTTTGTAACGCATATAATTGTAACTGACATATTGAAGTAGTATGGTTGTATCTCAAAAGCAACTAGTGCTATTTCCAAATTCATAGTATGAAATTCTACTACTGCCTATGAAATAACCTTATATACTTTCTGCCTAAGATACTACTTTGTCATTAATGACATTCATACAACGAATGAGATATATACCTGGTATATAGCATGCATGCTAAAGTTAAATACTGTGCTAAGAAATCGCTATATAGTGTCATTGTAACTCACATATATACCTGCCACGTAGCATGCATGCTAAACTCACTTTAAATACTGGTCTATTCCAACGAATGGGATATATACTTGCTGAGCATTGCTTACTTGATCTGCAGATTCCTATAGAATGCAACCTTTGGTGTTAACCAAGGCGGTTTACCAATATGTAAACCACTTTCAAGTGAACGTCGCATCTTATTTTATTATTTTGTAACTCAAATATAATTGTAACTCACATATTCAACTAGGCCGATTGTATCACAAAAACAACATGCTATTTCCAAATTCTGTATAATTACATAGTAGTATGAAATTGTACTGCTGCCTATGAAATTACTACTATGAAATAACTACAACCGCCTATGAAATAACACTTACTTTGTCATTAATTACGTCCATACAACGAATGAGATATATGCTATAATGCAGGCTAAAGACACATGAAATACTGGACTGAGAAATTATTCTGTGTCATTGATTACATCCGTACAATGAATAGGATATATACCTGCCAAGTAGCATGCATGATAAAGTCACCTTAAAAACTGGGATAAGCAATCACTATATGTGATTACATCCATACAACGAATGGGATAGATACCTGCTGTTGCTTACATACTGGGCTTAGAAATCACTTTTATGTGATGGATTACATCCATACAACGAACGGGAGCATTGCTTACTTGATCTGTTCTGCAGATTCATACAGCGTGCATGCTAAAGACACCCTAGGTGGTTTACCGATAGGTAAACAACATTTTCAAGAGAACATCTTGTTTTATTATTTTGTAACGCATATAATTGTAACTGACATATTGAAGTAGTATGGTTGTATCTCAAAAGCAACTAGTGCTATTTCCAAATGCATAGTATGAAATTCTACTACTGCCTATGAAATAACCTTATATACTTTCTGCCTAAGATACTACTTTGTCATTAATGACATTCATACAACGAATGAGATATATACCTGGTATATAGCATGCATGCTAAAGTTAAATACTGTGAAAAGAAATCGCTATATAGTGTCATTGTAACTCACATATATACCTGCCACGTAGCATGCATGCTAAACTCACTTTAAATACTGGTCTATTACAACGAATGGGATATATACTTGCTGACCATTGCTTACTTGATCTGCAGATTCCTATAGAATGCAACCTTTGGTGTTAACCAAGGCGGTTTACCAATATGTAAACCACTTTCAAGTGAACGTCGCATCTTATTTTATTATTTTGTAACTCAAATATAATTGTAACTCACATATTCAACTAGGCCGATTGTATCACAAAAACAACATGCTATTTCCAAATTCTGTATAATTACATAGTAGTATGAAATTGTACTACTGCCTATGAAATTACTACTATGAAATAACTACAACCGCCTATGAAATAACACTTACTTTGTCATTAATTACGTCCATACAACGAATGAGATATATGCTATATAGCATGCAGGCTAAAGACACATGAAATACTGGACTGAGAAATTATTCTGTGTCATTGATTACATCCGTACAATGAATAGGATATATACCTGCCAAGTAGCATGCATGATAAATTCACCTTAAAAACTGGGATAAGCAATCACTATATGTGATTACATCCATACAACGAATGGGATAGATACCTGCTGTTGCTTACATACTGGGCTTAGAAATCACTTTATATGATGGATTACATCCATACAACGAACGGGAGCATTGCTTACTTGATCTGTTCTGCAGATTCATACAGCGTGCATGCTAAAGACACCCTAGGTGGTTTACTGATAGGTAAACAACATTTTCAAGAGAACATCTTGTTTTATTATTTTGTAACGCATATAATTGTAACTGACATATTGAAGTAGTATGGTTGTATCTCAAAAGCAACTAGTGCTATTTCCAAATTCATAGTATGAAATTCTACTACTGCCTATGAAATAACCTTATATACTTTCTGCCTAAGATACTACTTTGTCATTAATGACATTCATACAACGAATGAGATATATACCTGGTATATAGCATGCATGCTAAAGTTAAATACTGTGCTAAGAAATCGCTATATAGTGTCATTGTAACTCACATATATACCTGCCACGTAGCATGCATGCTAAACTCACTTTAAATACTGGTCTATTCCAACGAATGGGATATATACTTGCTGAGCATTGCTTACTTGATCTGCAGATTCCTATAGAATGCAACCTTTGGTGTTAACCAAGGCGGTTTACCAATATGTAAACCACTTTCAAGTGAACGTCGCATCTTATTTTATTATTTTGTAACTCAAATATAATTGTAACTCACATATTCAACTAGGCCGATTGTATCACAAAAACAACATGCTATTTCCAAATTCTGTATAATTACATAGTAGTATGAAATTGTACTACTGCCTATGAAATTACTACTATGAAATAACTACAACCGCCTATGAAATAACACTTTGTCATTAATTACGTCCATACAACGAATGAGATATATGCTATATAGCATGCAGGCTAAAGACACATGAAATACTGGACTGAGAAATTATTCTGTATCATTGATTACATCCGTAGAATGAATAGGATATATACCTGCCATGTAGCATGCATGATAAAGTCACCTTAAGAACTGGGATAAGCAATCACTATATGTGATTACATCCATACAACAAATGGGATAGATACCTGGTGTTGTTTACATACTGGGCTAAGAAATCACTTTATATGATGGATTACATCCATACAACGAATGGGAGCATTGCTTACTTGATCTGTTCTGCAGATTCATACAACGTGCATGCTAAAGTCACCCTAGGTGGTTTACTGATAGGTAAACAACATTTTCAAGAGAACATCTTGTTTTATTATTTTGTAACTCGCATATAATTGTAACTTACATATTGAACTAGTGCGGTTATATCTCAAAAGCAACTAGTGCTATTTCCAAATTCATAGTATGAAATTCTACTACTGCCTATGAAATAACCTTATATACTTGCTGCCTTAGATTTTACTTTGTCATTAATGACATTCATATGAATGATATACCTGGTATATATCATGCATGTTAAAGTTACCTTAAATACTGTGCTAAGAAATTACTACCGCCTATGAAATAACCTTACTTTGTCATTAATTACGTCCATACAACGAATGAGATATATATCTGCTATATAGCATACAGGCTAAAGACCCATGAAATACTGGACTGAGAAATTATTCTGTGTCATTGATTACATCCGTATAATGAATAGGATATATAAATGCCATGTAGCATCCATGATCAAGTCACCTTATATACTGGGATAAGCAATCACTATATGTGATTACATCCATACAACGAATGGAATAGATACCTGCTGTTGCTTACATACTGGGCTTAGAAATCACTTTTATGTGATGGATTACATCCATACAACGAACGGGAGCATTGCTTACTTGATCTGTTCTGCAGATTCATACAGCGTGCATGCTAAAGACACCCTAGGTGGTTTACCGATCGGTAAACAACATTTTCAAGAGAACATCTTGTTTTATTATTTTGTAACGCATATAATTGTAACTGACATATTGAAGTAGTATGGTTGTATCTCAAAAGCAACTAGTGCTATTTCCAAATTCATAGTATGAAATTCTACTACTGCCTATGAAATAACCTTATATACTTTCTGCCTAAGATACTACTTTGTCATTAATGACATTCATACAACGAATGAGATATATACCTGGTATATAGCATGCATGCTAAAGTTAAATACTGTGCTAAGAAATCGCTATATAGTGTCATTGTAACTCACATATATACCTGCCACGTAGCATGCATGCTAAACTCACTTTAAATACTGGTCTATTACAACGAATGGGATATATACTTGCTGAGCATTGCTTACTTGATCTGCAGATTCCTATAGAATGCAACCTTTGGTGTTAACCAAGGCGGTTTACCAATATGTAAACCACTTTCAAGTGAACGTCGCATCTTATTTTATTATTTTGTAACTCAAATATAATTGTAACTCACATATTCAACTAGGCCGATTGTATCACAAAAACAACATGCTATTTCCAAATTCTGTATAATTACATAGTAGTATGAAATTGTACTACTGCCTATGAAATTACTACTATGAAATAACTACAACCGCCTATGAAATAACACTTACTTTGTCATTAATTACGTCCATACAACGAATGAGATATATGCTATATAGCATGCAGGCTAAAGACACATGAAATACTGGACTGAGAAATTATTCTGTGTCATTGATTACATCCGTACAATGAATAGGATATATACCTGATTTGTAGCACCCATGATAAAGTAACCTTATATACTGGGATAAGCAATCACTATATGTGATTACATCCATACAACGAATGGGATAGATACCTGCTGTTGCTTACATACTGGGCTTAGAAATCACTTTTATGTGATGGATTACATCCATACAACGAACGGGAGCATTGCTTACTTTATCTGTTCTGCAGATTCATACAGCGTGCATGCTAAAGACATCCTAGGTGGTTTACCGATAGGTAAACAACATTTTCAAGAGAACATCTTGTTTTATTATTTTGTAACGCATATAATTGTAACTGACATATTGAAGTAGTATGGTTGTATCTCAAAAGCAACTAGTGCTATTTCCAAATTCATAGTATGAAATTCTACTACTGCCTATGAAATAACCTTATATACTTTCTGCCTAAGATACTACTTTGTCATTAATGACATTCATACAACGAATGAGATATATACCTGGTATATAGCATGCATGCTAAAGTTAAATACTGTGAAAAGAAATCGCTATATAGTGTCATTGTAACTCACATATATACCTGCCACGTAGCATGCATGCTAAACTCACTTTAAATACTGGTCTATTACAACGAATGGGATATATACTTGCTGACCATTGCTTACTTGATCTGCAGATTCCTATAGAATGCAACCTTTGGTGTTAACCAAGGCGGTTTACCAATATGTAAACCACTTTCAAGTGAACGTCGCATCTTATTTTATTATTTTGTAACTCAAATATAATTGTAACTCACATATTCAACTAGGCCGATTGTATCACAAAAACAACATGCTATTTCCAAATTCTGTATAATTACATAGTAGTATGAAATTGTACTACTGCCTATGAAATTACTACTATGAAATAACTACAACCGCCTATGAAATAACACTTACTTTGTCATTAATTACGTCCATACAACGAATGAGATATATGCTATATAGCATGCAGGCTAAAGACACATGAAATACTGGACTGAGAAATTATTCTGTGTCATTGATTACATCCGTACAATGAATAGGATATATACCTGCCATGTAGCATGCATGATAAAGTCACCTTAAAAACTGGGATAAGCAATCACTATATGTGATTACATCCATACACTTTTATGTGATGGATTACATCCATACAACGAACGGGAGCATTGCTTACTTGATCTGTTCTGCAGATTCATACAGCGTGCATGCTAAAGACACCCTAGGTGGTTTACCGATAGGTAAACAACATTTTCAAGAGAACATCTTGTTTTATTATTTTGTAACTCGCATATAATTGTAACTTACATATTGAACTAGTGCGGTTATATCTCAAAAGCAACTAGTGCTATTTCCATAGTATGAAATTCTACTACTGCCTATGAAATAACCTTATATACTTGCTGCCTTAGATTTTACTTTGTCATTAATGACATTCATATGAATGAGATATATACCTGGTATATATCATGCATGTTAAAGTTACCTTAAATACTGTGCTAAGAAATTACTACCGCCTATGAAATAACCTTACTTTGTCATTAATTACGTCCATACAACGAATGAGATATATATCTGCTATATAGCATACAGGCTAAAGACCCATGAAATACTGGACTGAGAAATTATTCTGTGTCATTGATTACATCCGTATAATGAATAGGATATATAAATGCCATGTAGCATCCATGATCAAGTCACCTTATATACTGGGATAAGCAATCACTATATGTGATTACATCCATACAACGAATGGGATAGATACCTGCTGTTGCTTACATACTGGGCTTAGAAATCACTTTTATGTGATGGATTACATCCATACAACGAACGGGAGCATTGCTTACTTGATCTGTTCTGCAGATTCATACAGCGTGCATGCTAAAGACACCCTAGGTGGTTTACCGATAGGTAAACAACATTTTCAAGAGAACATCTTGTTTTATTATTTTGTAACGCATATAATTGTAACTGACATATTGAAGTAGTATGGTTGTATCTCAAAAGCAACTAGTGCTATTTCCAAATTCATAGTATGAAATTCTACTACTGCCTATGAAATAACCTTATATACTTTCTGCCTAAGATACTACTTTGTCATTAATGACATTCATACAACGAATGAGATATATACCTGGTATATAGCATGCATGCTAAAGTTAAATACTGTGCTAAGAAATCGCTATATAGTGTCATTGTAACTCACATATATACCTGCCACGTAGCATGCATGCTAAACTCACTTTAAATACTGGTCTATTACAACGAATGGGATATATACTTGCTGAGCATTGCTTACTTGATCTGCAGATTCCTATAGAATGCAACCTTTGGTGTTAACCAAGGCGGTTTACCAATATGTAAACCACTTTCAAGTGAACGTCGCATCTTATTTTATTATTTTGTAACTCAAATATAATTGTAACTCACATATTCAACTAGGCCGATTGTATCACAAAAACAACATGCTATTTCCAAATTCTGTATAATTACATAGTAGTATGAAATTGTACTGCTGCCTATGAAATAACTACTACTATGAAATAACTACAACCGCCTATGAAATAACACTTACTTTGTCATTAATTACGTCCATACAACGAATGAGATATATGCTATATAGCATGCAGGCTAAAGACACATGAAATACTGGACTGAGAAATTATTCTGTGTCATTGATTACATCCGTACAATGAATAGGATATATACCTGCCATGTAGCATGCATGATAAAAGTCACCTTAAAAACTGGGATAAGCAATCACTATATGTGATTACATCCATACAACAAATGGGATAGATACCTGGTGTTGCTTACATACTGGGCTAAGAAATCACTTTATATGATGGATTACATCCATACAACGAATGGGAGCATTGCTTACTTGATCTGTTCTGCAGATTCATACAGCGTGCATGCTAAAGACACCCTAGGTGGTTTACTGATAGGTAAACAACATTTTCAAGAGAACATCTTGTTTTATTATTTTGTAACTCGCATATAATTACATATTGAACTAGTGCGGTTATATCTCAAAAGCAACGTGCTATTTCCAAATTCATAGTATGAAATTCTACTACTGCCTATGAAATAACCTTATATACTTGCTGCCTTAGATTTTACTTTGTCATTAATGACATTCATATGAATGAGATATATACCTGGTATATATCATGCATGTTAAAGTTACCTTAAATACTGTGCTAAGAAATTACTACCGCCTATGAAATAACCTTACTTTGTCATTAATTACGACCATACAACGAATGAGATATATATCTGCTATATAGCATACAGGCTAAAGACCCATGAAATACTGGACTGAGAAATTATTCTGTGTCATTGATTACATCCGTATAATGAATAGGATATATAAATGCCATGTAGCATCCATGATCAAGTCACCTTATATACTGGGATAAGCAATCACTATATGTGATTACATCCATACAACGAATGGGATAGATACCTGCTGTTGCTTACATACTGGGCTTAGAAATCACTTTTATGTGATGGATTACATCCATACAACGAACGGGAGCATTGCTTACTTGATCTGTTCTGCAGATTCATACAGCGTGCATGCTAAAGACACCCTAGGTGGTTTACCGATAGGTAAACAACATTTTCAAGAGAACATCTTGTTTTATTATTTTGTAACGCATATAATTGTAACTGACATATTGAAGTAGTATGGTTGTATCTCAAAAGCAACTAGTGCTATTTCCAAATTCATAGTATGAAATTCTACTACTGCCTATGAAATAACCTTATATACTTTCTGCCTAAGATACTACTTTGTCATTAATGACATTCATACAACGAATGAGATATATACCTGGTATATAGCATGCATGCTAAAGTTAAATACTGTGCTAAGAAATCGCTATATAGTGTCATTGTAACTCACATATATACCTGCCACGTAGCATGCATGCTAAACTCACTTTAAATACTGGTCTATTACAACGAATGGGATATATACTTGCTGAGCATTGCTTACTTGATCTGCAGATTCCTATAGAATGCAACCTTTGGTGTTAACCAAGGCGGTTTACCAATATGTAAACCACTTTCAAGTGAACGTCGCATCTTATTTTATTATTTTGTAACTCAAATATAATTGTAACTCACATATTCAACTAGGCCGATTGTATCACAAAAACAACATGCTATTTCCAAATTCTGTATAATTACATAGTAGTATGAAATTGTACTGCTGCCTATGAAATAACTACTACTATGAAATAACTACAACCGCCTATGAAATAACACTTACTTTGTCATTAATTACGTCCATACAACGAATGAGATATATGCTATATAGCATGCAGGCTAAAGACACATGAAATACTGGACTGAGAAATTATTCTGTGTCATTGATTACATCCGTACAATGAATAGGATATATACGTGCCATGTAGCATGCATGATAAAAGTCACCTTAAAAACTGGGATAAGCAATCACTATATGTGATTACATCCATACAACAAATGGGATAGATACCTGGTGTTGCTTACATACTGGGCTAAGAAATCACTTTATATGATGGATTACATCCATACAACGAATGGGAGCATTGCTTACTTGATCTGTTCTGCAGATTCATACAGCGTGCATGCTAAAGACACCCTAGGTGGTTTACTGATAGGTAAACAACATTTTCAAGAGAACATCTTGTTTTATTATTTTGTAACTCGCATATAATTACATATTGAACTAGTGCGGTTATATCTCAAAAGCAACTAGTGCTATTTCCAAATTCATAGTATGAAATTCTACTACTGCCTATGAAATAACCTTATATACTTGCTGCCTTAGATTTTACTTTGTCATTAATGACATTCATATGAATGAGATATATACCTGGTATATATCATGCATGTTAAAGTTACCTTAAATACTGTGCTAAGAAATTACTACCGCCTATGAAATAACCTTACTTTGTCATTAATTACGTCCATACAACGAATGAGATATATATCTGCTATATAGCATACAGGCTAAAGACCCATGAAATACTGGACTGAGAAATTATTCTGTGTCATTGATTACATCCGTATAATGAATAGGATATATAAATGCCATGTAGCATCCATGATCAAGTCACCTTATATACTGGGATAAGCAATCACTATATGTGATAACATCCATATAACGAATGGAATAGATACCTGCTGTTGCTTACATACTGGGCTTAGAAATCACTTTTATGTGATGGATTACATCCATACAACGAACGGAAGCATTGCTTACTTGATCTGTTCTGCAGATTCATATCTCAAAAGCAACTAGTGCTATTTCCAAATTCATAGTATGAAATTCTACTACTGCCTATGAAATAACCTTATATACTTTCTGCCTAAGATACTACTTTGTCATTAATGACATTCATACAACGAATGAGATATATACCTGGTATATAGCATGCATGCTAAAGTTAAATACTGTGCTAAGAAATCGCTATATAGTGTCATTGTAACTCACATATATACCTGCCACGTAGCATGCATGCTAAACTCACTTTAAATACTGGTCTATTACAACGAATGGGATATATACTTGCTGAGCATTGCTTACTTGATCTGCAGATTCCTATAGAATGCAACCTTTGGTGTTAACCAAGGCGGTTTACCAATATGTAAACCACTTTCAAGTGAACGTCGCATCTTATTTTATTATTTTGTAACTCAAATATAATTGTAACTCACATATTCAACTAGGCCGATTGTATCACAAAAACAACATGCTATTTCCAAATTCTGTATAATTACATAGTAGTATGAAATTGTACTGCTGCCTATGAAATAACTACTACTATGAAATAACTACAACCGCCTATGAAATAACACTTACTTTATCATTAATTACGTCCATACAACGAATGAGATATATGCTATATAGCATGCAGGCTAAAGACACATGAAATACTGGACTGAGAAATTATTCTGTGTCATTGATTACATCCGTACAATGAATAGGATATATACCTGCCATGTAGCATGCATGATAAAAGTCACCTTAAAAACTGGGATAAGCAATCACTATATGTGATTACATCCATACAACAAATGGGATAGATACCTGGTGTTGCTTACATACTGGGCTAAGAAATCACTTTATATGATGGATTACATCCATACAACGAATGGGAGCATTGCTTACTTGATCTGTTCTGCAGATTCATACAGCGTGCATGCTAAAGACACCCTAGGTGGTTTACTGATAGGTAAACAACATTTTCAAGAGAACATCTTGTTTTATTATTTTGTAACTCGCATATAATTGTAACTTACATATTGAACTAGTGCGGTTATATCTCAAAAGCAACTAGTGCTATTTCCAAATTCATAGTATGAAATTCTACTACTGCCTATGAAATAACCTTATATACTTGCTGCCTTAGATTTTACTTTGTCATTAATGACATTCATATGAATGAGATATATACCTGGTATATATCATGCATGTTAAAGTTACCTTAAATACTGTGCTAAGAAATTACTACCGCCTATGAAATAACCTTACTTTGTCATTAATTACGTCCATACAACGAATGAGATATATATCTGCTATATAGCATACAGGCTAAAGACCCATGAAATACTGGACTGAGAAATTATTCTGTGTCATTGATTACATCCGTATAATGAATAGGATATATAAATGCCATGTAGCATCCATGATCAAGTCACCTTATATACTGTGATAAGCAATCACTATATGTGATAACATCCATATAACGAATGGAATAGATACCTGCTGTTGCTTACATACTGGGCTTAGAAATCACTTTTATGTGATGGATTACATCTATACAACGAACGGGAGCATTGCTTACTTGATCTGTTCTGCAGATTCATACAGCGTGCATGCTAAAGACACCCTAGGTGGTTTACCGATAGGTAAACAACATTTTCAAGAGAACATCTTGTTTTATTATTTTGTAACGCATATAATTGTAACTGACATATTGAAGTAGTATGGTTGTATCTCAAAAGCAACTAGTGCTATTTCCAAATTCATAGTATGAAATTCTACTACTGCCTATGAAATAACCTTATATACTTTCTGCCTAAGATACTACTTTGTCATTAATGACATTCATACAACGAATGAGATATATACCTGGTATATAGCATGCATGCTAAAGTTAAATACTGTGCTAAGAAATCGCTATATAGTGTCATTGTAACTCACATATATACCTGCCACGTAGCATGCATGCTAAACTCACTTTAAATACTGGTCTATTACAACGAATGGGATATATACTTGCTTAGCATTGCTTACTTGATCTGCAGATTCCTATAGAATGCAACGAATGAGATATATGCTATATAGCATGCAGGCTAAAGACACATGAAATACTGGACTGAGAAATTATTCTGTGTCATTGATTACATCCGTACAATGAATAGGATATATACCTGCCATGTAGCATGCATGATAAAGTCAACTGTTCTGCAGATTCATACAGTGTGCATGCTAAAGACACCCTAGGTGGTTTACCGATAGGTGGTTTACCGATAGGTATGAGATATATCTATATAGCATGCATGCTAAAGTTAATTACTGTGCTAAGAAATCGCTATATAGTGTCATTGTAACTCACATATATACCTGCCATGTAGCATGCATGCTAAACTCACTTTAAATACTGGTCTATTACAACGAATGGGATATATACTTGCTGAGCATTGCTTACTTGATCTGCAGATTCGTATAGAATGCAACCTTTGGTGTTAACCAAGGCGGTTTACCAATATGTAAACCACTTTCAAGTGAACGTCGCATCTTATTTTATTATTTTGTAACTCAAATATAATTGTAACTCATATATTCAACTAGGCCCATTGTATCACAAAAACAACATGCTATTTCCAAATTCTGTATAATTACATAGTAGTATGAAATTGTACTACTGCCTATGAAATAACTACTACTATGAAATAACTACAATCGCCTATGAAATAACACTTACTTTGTCATTAATTACGTCCATACAACGAATGAGATATATGCTATATAGCATGCAGGCTAAAGACACATGAAATACTGGACTGAGAAATTATTCTGTGTCATTGATTACATCCGTACAATGAATAGGATATATACCTGCCATGTAGCATGCATGATAAAGTCAACTTAAGCAATCACTATATGTGATTACATCCATACAACGAATGGGATAGATACCTGCTGTTGCTTACATACTGGGCTTAGAAATCACTTTTATGTGATGGATTACATCCACACAACGAATGGGAGCATTGCTTACTTGATCTTTTCTGCAGATTCATACAGCGTGCATGCTAAAGACACCCTAGGTGGTTTACCGATAGGTAAACAACATTTTCAAGAGAACATCTTGTTTTATTATTTTGTAACACGCATATAATTTTAACTGACATATTGAACTAGTACGGTTGTATCTCAAAAGCAACTAGTGCTATTTCCAAATTCATAGTATGAAATTCTACTACTGCCTATGAAATAACCTTATATACTTGCTGCCTAAGATATTACTTTGTCATTAATGACATTCATACAATGAATGAGATATATCTGGTATATAGCATGCATGCTACTGTGCTAAGAAATCGCTATATAGTGTCATTGTAACTCACATATATACCTGCCATGTAGCATGCATGCTAAACTCACTTTAAATACTGGTCTATTACAACGAATGGGATATATACTTGCTGAGCATTGCTTACTTGATCTGCAGATTCGTATAGAATGCAACCTTTGGTGTTAACCAAGGCGGTTTACCAATATGTAAACCACTTTCAAGTGAACGTCGCATCTTATTTTATTATTTTGTAACTCAAATATAATTGTAACTCATATATTCAACTAGGCCCATTGTATCACAAAAACAACATGCTATTTCCAAATTCTGTATAATTACATAGTAGTATGAAATTCTACTACTGCCTATTAAATAACTACTACTATGAAATGACTACTACCGCCTATGAAATAAAACTTACTTTGTCATTAATTACGTCCATACAACGAATGAGATATATGCTATATAGCATGCAGGCTAAAGACACATGAAATACTGGACTGAGAAATTATTCTGTGTCATTGATTACATCCGTACAATGAATAGGATATATACCTGATTTGTAGCACCCATGATAAAGTAACCTTATATACTGGGATAAGCAATCACTATATGTGATTACATCCATACAACGAATGGGATAGATACCTGGTGTTGCTTACATACTGGGCTTAGAAATCACTTTTATGTGATGGATTACATCCATACAACGAACGGGAGCATTGCTTACTTGATCTGTTCTGCAGATTCATACAGCGTGCATGCTAAAGACACCCTAGGTGGTTTACCGATAGGTAAACAACATTTTCAAGAGAACATCTTGTTTTATTATTTTGTAACGCATATAATTGTAACTGACATATTGAAGTAGTATGGTTGTATCTCAAAAGCAACTAGTGCTATTTCCAAATTCATAGTATGAAATTCTACTACTGCCTATGAAATAACCTTATATACTTTCTGCCTAAGATACTACTTTGTCATTAATGACATTCATACAACGAATGAGATATATACCTGGTATATAGCATGCATGCTAAAGTTAAATACTGTGCTAAGAAATCGCTATATAGTGTCATTGTAACTCACATATATACCTGCCACGTAGCATGCATGCTAAACTCACTTTAAATACTGGTCTATTACAACGAATGGGATATATACTTGCTGAGATTTGCTTACTTGATCTGCAGATTCCTATAGAATGCAACCTTTGGTGTTAACCAAGGCGGTTTACCAATATGTAAACCACTTTCAAGTGAACGTCGCATCTTATTTTATTATTTTGTAACTCAAATATAATTGTAACTCACATATTCAACTAGGCCGATTGTATCACAAAAACAACATGCTATTTCCAAATTCTGTATAATTACATAGTAGTATGAAATTGTACTGCTGCCTATGAAATAACTACTACTATGAAATAACTACAACCGCCTATGAAATAACACTTACTTTATCATTAATTACGTCCATACAACGAATGAGATATATGCTATATAGCATGCAGGCTAAAGACACATGAAATACTGGACTGAGAAATTATTCTGTGTCATTGATTACATCCGTACAATGAATAGGATATATACCTGCCATGTAGCATGCATGATAAAAGTCACCTTAAAAACTGGGATAAGCAATCACTATATGTGATTACATCCATACAACAAATGGGATAGATACCTGGTGTTGCTTACATACTGGGCTAAGAAATCACTTTATATGATGGATTACATCCATACAACGAATGGGAGCATTGCTTACTTGATCTGTTCTGCAGATTCATACAGCGTGCATGCTAAAGACACCCTAGGTGGTTTACTGATAGGTAAACAACATTTTCAAGAGAACATCTTGTTTTATTATTTTGTAACTCGCATATAATTGTAACTTACATAATGAACTAGTGCGGTTATATCTCAAAAGCAACTAGTGCTATTTCCAAATTCATACTATGAAATTCTACTACTGCCTATGAAATAACCTTATATACTTGCTGCCTTAGATTTTACTTTGTCATTAATGACATTCATATGAATGAGATATATACCTGGTATATATCATGCATGTTAAAGTTACCTTAAATACTGTGCTAAGAAATTACTACCGCCTATGAAATAACCTTACTTTGTCATTAATTACGTCCATACAACGAATGAGATATATGCTATATAGCATGCAGGCTAAAGACACATGAAATACTGGACTGAGAAATTATTCTGTGTCATTGATTACATCCGTACAATGAATAGGATATATACCTGCCATGTAGCATGCATGATAAAGTCACCTTAAAAACTGGGATAAGCAATCACTATATGTGATTACATCCATACAACAAATGGGATAGATACCTGGTGTTGCTTACATACTGGGCTAAGAAATCACTTTATATGATGGATTACATCCATACAACGAATGGGAGCATTGCTTACTTGATCTGTTCTGCAGATTCATACAGCGTGCATGCTAAAGACACCCTAGGTGGTTTACTGATAGGTAAACAACATTTTCAAGAGAACATCTTGTTTTATTATTTTGTAACTCGCATATAATTGTAACTTACATATTGAACTAGTGCGGTTATATCTCAAAAGCAACTAGTGCTATTTCCAAATTCATAGTATGAAATTCTACTACTGCCTATGAAATAACCTTATATACTTGCTGCCTTAGATTTTACTTTGTCATTAATGACATTCATATGAATGAGATATATACCTGGTATATATCATGCATGTTAAAGTTACCTTAAATACTGTGCTAAGAAATTACTACCGCCTATGAAATAACCTTACTTTGTCATTAATTACGTCCATACAACGAATGAGATATATATCTGCTATATAGCATACAGGCTAAAAACCCATGAAATACTGGACTGAGAAATTATTCTGTGTCATTGATTACATCCGTATAATGAATAGGATATATAAATGCCATGTAGCATCCATGATCAAGTCACCTTATATACTGGGATAAGCAATCACTATATGTGATAACATCCATATAACGAATGGAATAGATACCTGCTGTTGCTTACATACTGGGCTAAGAAATCACTTTATGTGATGGATTACATCCATACAACGAACGGGAGCATTGCTTACTTGATCTGTTCTGCAGATTCATACAGCGTGCATGCTAAAGACACCCTAGGTGGTTTACCGATAGGTAAACAACATTTTCAAGAGAACATCTTGTTTTATTATTTTGTAACGCATATAATTGTAACTGACATATTGAAGTAGTATGGTTGTATCTCAAAAGCAACTAGTGCTATTTCCAAATTCATAGTATGAAATTCTACTACTGCCTATGAAATAACCTTATATACTTTCTGCCTAAGATACTACTTTGTCATTAATGACATTCATACAACGAATGAGATATATACCTGGTATATAGCATGCATGCTAAAGTTAAATACTGTGCTAAGAAATCGCTATATAGTGTCATTGTAACTCACATATATACCTGCCACGTAGCATGCATGCTAAACTCACTTTAAATACTGGTCTATTACAACGAATGGGATATATACTTGCTGAGATTTGCTTACTTGATCTGCAGATTCCTATAGAATGCAACCTTTGGTGTTAACCAAGGCGGTTTACCAATATGTAAACCACTTTCAAGTGAACGTCGCATCTTATTTTATTATTTTGTAACTCAAATATAATTGTAACTCACATATTCAACTAGGCCGATTGTATCACAAAAACAACATGCTATTTCCAAATTCTGTATAATTACATAGTAGTATGAAATTGTACTGCTGCCTATGAAATAACTACTACTATGAAATAACTACAACCGCCTATGAAATAACACTTACTTTATCATTAATTACGTCCATACAACGAATGAGATATATGCTATATAGCATGCAGGCTAAAGACACATGAAATACTGGACTGAGAAATTATTCTGTGTCATTGATTACATCCGTACAATGAATAGGATATATACCTGCCATGTAGCATGCATGATAAAAGTCACCTTAAAAACTGGGATAAGCAATCACTATATGTGATTACATCCATACAACAAATGGGATAGATACCTGGTGTTGCTTACATACTGGGCTAAGAAATCACTTTATATGATGGATTACATCCATACAACGAATGGGAGCATTGCTTACTTGATCTGTTCTGCAGATTCATACAGCGTGCATGCTAAAGACACCCTAGGTGGTTTACTGATAGGTAAACAACATTTTCAAGAGAACATCTTGTTTTATTATTTTGTAACTCGCATATAATTGTAACTTACATATTGAACTAGTGCGGTTATATCTCAAAAGCAACTAGTGCTATTTCCAAATTCATAGTATGAAATTCTACTACTGCCTATGAAATAACCTTATATACTTGCTGCCTTAGATTTTACTTTGTCATTAATGACATTCATATGAATGAGATATATACCTGGTATATATCATGCATGTTAAAGTTACCTTAAATACTGTGCTAAGAAATTACTACCGCCTATGAAATAACCTTACTTTGTCATTAATTACGTCCATACAACGAATGAGATATATATCTGCTATATAGCATACAGGCTAAAGACCCATGAAATACTGGACTGAGAAATTATTCTGTGTCATTGATTACATCCGTATAATGAATAGGATATATAAATGCCATGTAGCATCCATGATCAAGTCACCTTATATACTGTGATAAGCAATCACTATATGTGATTACATCCATATAACGAATGGAATAGATACCTGCTGTTGCTTACATACTGGGCTTAGAAATCACTTTTATGTGATGGATTACATCCATACAACGAACGGGAGCATTGCTTACTTGATCTGTTCTGCAGATTCATACAGCGTGCATGCTAAAGACACCCTAGGTGGTTTACCGATAGGTAAACAACATTTTCAAGAGAACATCTTGTTTTATTATTTTGTAACGCATATAATTGTAACTGACATATTGAAGTAGTATGGTTGTATCTCAAAAGCAACTAGTGCTATTTCCAAATTCATAGTATGAAATTCTACTACTGCCTATGAAATAACCTTATATACTTTCTGCCTAAGATACTACTTTGTCATTAATGACATTCATACAACGAATGAGATATATACCTGGTATATAGCATGCATGCTAAAGTTAAATACTGTGCTAAGAAATCGCTATATAGTGTCATTGTAACTCACATATATACCTGCCACGTAGCATGCATGCTAAACTCACTTTAAATACTGGTCTATTACAACGAATGGGATATATACTTGCTTAGCATTGCTTACTTGATCTGCAGATTCCTATAGAATGCAACGAATGAGATATATGCTATATAGCATGCAGGCTAAAGACACATGAAATACTGGACTGAGAAATTATTCTGTGTCATTGATTACATCCGTACAATGAATAGGATATATACCTGCCATGTAGCATGCATGATAAAGTCAACTGTTCTGCAGATTCATACAGTGTGCATGCTAAAGACACCCTAGGTGGTTTACCGATAGGTGGTTTACCGATAGGTATGAGATATATCTATATAGCATGCATGCTAAAGTTAATTACTGTGCTAAGAAATCGCTATATAGTGTCATTGTAACTCACATATATACCTGCCATGTAGCATGCATGCTAAACTCACTTTAAATACTGGTCTATTACAACGAATGGGATATATACTTGCTGAGCATTGCTTACTTGATCTGCAGATTCGTATAGAATGCAACCTTTGGTGTTAACCAAGGCGGTTTACCAATATGTAAACCACTTTCAAGTGAACGTCGCATCTTATTTTATTATTTTGTAACTCAAATATAATTGTAACTCATATATTCAACTAGGCCCATTGTATCACAAAAACAACATGCTATTTCCAAATTCTGTATAATTACATAGTAGTATGAAATTGTACTACTGCCTATGAAATAACTACTACTATGAAATAACTACAATCGCCTATGAAATAACACTTACTTTGTCATTAATTACGTCCATACAACGAATGAGATATATGCTATATAGCATGCAGGCTAAAGACACATGAAATACTGGACTGAGAAATTATTCTGTGTCATTGATTACATCCGTACAATGAATAGGATATATACCTGCCATGTAGCATGCATGATAAAGTCAACTTAAGCAATCACTATATGTGATTACATCCATACAACGAATGGGATAGATACCTGCTGTTGCTTACATACTGGGCTTAGAAATCACTTTTATGTGATGGATTACATCCACACAACGAATGGGAGCATTGCTTACTTGATCTGTTCTGCAGATTCATACAGCGTGCATGCTAAAGACACCCTAGGTGGTTTACTGATAGGTAAACAACATTTTCAAGAGAACATCTTGTTTTATTATTTTGTAACACGCATATAATTTTAACTGACATATTGAACTAGTATGGTTGTATCTCAAAAGCAACTAGTGCTATTTCCAAATTCATAGTATGAAATTCTACTACTGCCTATGAAATAACCTTATATACTTGCTGCCTAAGATATTACTTTGTCATTAATGACATTCATACAATGAATGAGATATATCTGGTATATAGCATGCATGCTACTGTGCTAAGAAATCGCTATATAGTGTCATTGTAACTCACATATATACCTGCCATGTAGCATGCATGCTAAACTCACTTTAAATACTGGTCTATTACAACGAATGGGATATATACTTGCTGAGCATTGCTTACTTGATCTGCAGATTCGTATAGAATGCAACCTTTGGTGTTAACCAAGGCGGTTTACCAATATGTAAACCACTTTCAAGTGAACGTCGCATCTTATTTTATTATTTTGTAACTCAAATATAATTGTAACTCATATATTCAACTAGGCCCATTGTATCACAAAAACAACATGCTATTTCCAAATTCTGTATAATTACATAGTAGTATGAAATTCTACTACTGCCTATTAAATAACTACTACTATGAAATGACTACTACCGCCTATGAAATAAAACTTACTTTGTCATTAATTACGTCCATACAACGAATGAGATATATGCTATATAGCATGCAGGCTAAAGACACATGAAATACTGGACTGAGAAATTATTCTGTGTCATTGATTACATCCGTACAATGAATAGGATATATACCTGATTTGTAGCACCCATGATAAAGTCACCTTATATACTGGGATAAGCAATCACTATATGTGATTACATCCATACAACGAATGGGATAGATACCTGGTGTTGCTTACATACTGGGCTAAGAAATCACTTTATATGATGGATTACATCCATACAACGAATGGGAGCATTGCTTACTTGATCTGTTCTGCAGATTCATACCGTGCATGCTAAAGACACCCTAGGTGGTTTACTGATAGGTAAACAACATTTTCAAGAGAACATCTTGTTTTATTATTTTGTAACTCGCATATAATTGTAACTTACATATTGAACTAGTGGGGTTATATCTCAAAAGCAACTAGTGCTATTTCCAAATTCATAGTATGAAATTCTACTACTGCCTATGAAATAACCTTATATACTTGCTGCCTTAGATTTTACTTTGTCATTAATGACATTCATACGAATGAGATATATACCTGGTATATATCATGCATGTTAAAGTTACCTTAAATACTGTGCTAAGAAATCACTACCGCCTTTGAAATAACCTTACTTTGTCATTAATTACGTCCATACAACGAATGAGATATATATCTGCTATATAGCATAGGCTAAAGACCCATGAAATACTGGACTGAGAAATTATTCTGTGTCATTGATTACATCCGTATAATGAATAGGATATATAAATGCCATGTAGCATCCATGATCAAGTCACCTTATATACTGGGATAAGCAATCACTATATGTGATTACATCCATACAACGAATGGAATAGATACCTGCTGTTGCTTACATACTGGGCTAAGAAATCACTTTATGTGATGGATTACATCCATACAACGAATGGGAGCACTGCTTACTTGATCTGTTCTGCAGATTCATATAGCGTGCATGCTAAAGACACCCTAGGTAGTTTACCGATAGGTAAACAACATTTTCAAGAGAACGTCTCATCTTGTTTTATTATTTTGTAACTCGCATATAATTGTAACTGACATATTGAACTAGTACGGTTGTATCTCAAAAGCAACTAGTGCTATTTCCAAATTCATAGTATGAAATCCTACTACTGCCTATGAAATAACCTTATATACTTGTTGCCTAAGATATTACTTTGTCATTAATGACATTCATACAACGAATATATACCTGGTATATAGCATGCATGCTAAAGTTACCTTAAATACTGTGCTAAGAAATCACTATATAGTGTCATTGTAACTCACATATATACCTGCCATGTAGCATGCATGCTAAACTAAATACTGGTCTATTACAACGAATGGGATATATACTTGCTGAGCCTTGCTTACTTGATCTGCAGATTCATATAGAACGCAACCTTTGGTGTTAACCAAGGCGGTTTACCAATATGTAAACCACATTTTCAAGTGAACGTCGCATCTTATTTTATTATTTTGTAACTCAAATATAATTGTAACTCACATATTCAACTAGGCCGATTGAATCACAAAAACAACATGCTATTTCCAAATTCTGTATAATTACATAGTAGTATGAAATTCTACCACTGCCTATGAAATAACTACTACTATGAAATAACTAGAGACTCTTGTGGTGCAGAGTGGTAAGGCAGCCGCCTGAAAGCTTTGCTCATGAGGTTGGGAGTTCGATCCCAGCAGCCGGCTCAAGGTTGACTTCCATCCTTCCGAGGTCGATAAAATGAGTACCCAGCTTGCTGCTGGGGGGTAAACGGTCATGACTGGGGAAGGCACTGGTAAACCACCCCATATTGAGTCTGCCATGAAAACGCTGGAGGGCGTCACCCCAATGGTCAGACATGACTCGGTGCTTGCACAGGGGATACCTTTACCTTTTTACCTTTATGAAATAACTACTACCGCCTATGAAATAACCTTACTTTGTCATTAATTACGTACATACAACGAATGAGATATATATCTGCTATACAGCATGCAGGCTAAAGACACATGAAATACTGGACTGAGAAATTATTCTGTGTCATTGATTACATCCGTACAATGAATAGGATATATACCTGCCATGTAGCATGCATGATAGTCACCTTAAATACTGTGCTAAGAAATCACTATATAGTGTCATTGTAACTCACATATATACCTGCCATGTAGCATGCATGCTAATTTAAATACTGGTTTATTACAACGAATGGGATATATACTTGCTGAGCATTGCTTACTTGATCTGCAGATTCATATAGAATGCAACCTTTGGTGTTAACCAAGGCGGTTTACCAATATGTAAACCACATTTTCAAGTGAACGTCGCATCTTATTTTATTATTTTGTAATTCAAATATAATTGTAACTCACATATTCAACTAGGCCGATTGAATCACAAAAACAACATGCTATTTCCAAATTCTGTATAATTACATAGTAGTATGAAATTCTACCACTGCCTATGAAATAACACTATGAAATAACTAGAGCCTCTTGTGGCGCAGAGTGGTAAGGCAGCCGCCTGAAAGCTTTGCTCATGAGGTTGGGAGTTCGATCCCAGCAGCCGGCTCAAGGTTGACTCAGCCTTCCATCCTTCCGAGGTCGGTAAAATGAGTATCCAGCTTGCTGCTGGGGGGTAAACGGTCATGACTGGGGAAGGCACTGGCAAACCACCCCATATTGAGTCTATGAAAACGCTGGAGGGCGTCACCCCAATGGTCAGACATGACTCGGTGCTTGCACAGGGGATACCTTTACCTTTTTACCTTTATGAAATAACTACTACCGCCTATGAAATAACCTTACTTTGTCATTAATTACGTACATACAACGAATGAGATATATATCTGCTATACAGCATGCAGGCTAAAGACACATGAAATACTGGACTGAGAAATTATTCTGTGTCATTGATTACATCCGTACAATGAATAGGATATATACCTGCCATGTAGCATGCATGATAGTCATCTTAAATACTGTGCTAAGAAATCACTATATAGTGTCATTGTAACTCACATATATACCTGCCATGTAGCATGCATGCTAAACTCACTTTAAATACTGGTCTATTACAACGAATGGGATATATACTTGCTGAGCATTGCTTACTTGATCTGCAGATTCATATAGAATGCAACCTTTGGTGTTAACAAAGGCGGTTTACCAATATGTAAACCACATTTTCAAGTGAACGTCGCATCTTGTTTTATTATTTTGTAACTCGCATATTGAACTAGTAACTGACATATTGAACTGACATATTGAACTAGTACGGTTGTATCTCAAAAGCAACTAGTGCTAGGTAAACAACATTTTCAAGAGAACGTCTCATCTTGTTTTATTATTTTGTAACTAGCATATTGAACTAAAGGTAAAGGTAAAGGTATCCCCTGTGCAAGCACTGAGTCATGTCTGACCCTTGAGGTGACACCCTCTAGCGTTTTCATGGCAGACTCAATACGGGGTGATTTGCCAGTGCCTTCCCCAGTCATTCATAGTATGAAATTCTACTACTGCCTATGAAATAACCTTATATACTTGCTGCCTAAGATATTACTTTGTCATTAATGACATTCATACAACGAATGAGATATATACCTTCTATAAAGCATGCATGCTAAAGTTACCTTAAATACTGTGCTAAGAAATCACTATATGAGATTTAGATCCATACAACGAATGGCATATATACCTGGTAAGCATTCCTTACTTGTGCAGGACCTGAACAGCAGATTCAATATAGACCCTTTGGTGTTAACCAAGGTGGTTTATGGAAATGTAAACATTTTCAAGAGAACGTCTCATCTTGTTTTATTATTTTGTAACTCACATATAATTGTTACTGACATATTGAACTAGTACGGTTGTATCTCAAAAGCAACTAGTGCTATTTCCAAATTCATAGTATGAAATTCTACTACTGCCTATGAAATAACCTTAAATACGTTGCCTAAGATATTACTTTGTCATTAATGACATTCATACAACGAATGAGATATATACCTGGTATATAGCATGCATGCTAAAGTTACCTTAAATAATGTGCTAAGAAATCACTATATAGTGTCATTGTAACTCACATATATACCTGCCATGTAACTCACATATATACCTGCCATTAAAACTCACTTTAAATACTGGTCTATTACAACGAATGGGATATATACTTGCTGAGCATTGCTTACTTGATCTGCAGATTCATATAGAACACCTTTGGTGTTAACCAAGGCGGTTTACCAATATGTAAACCACATTTTCAAGTGAACGTCGCATCTTATTTTATTATTTTGTAAGTCAAATATAATTGTAACTCACATATTCAACTAGGCCGATTGTATCACAAAAACAACATGCTATTTCCAAATTCTGTATAATTACATAGTAGTATGAAATTCTACCACTGCCTATGAAATAACTACTACTATGAAATAACTACTACCGCCTATGAAATAACCTTACTTTGTCATTAATTACGTCCATACAACGAATGAGATATATATCTGGTATACAGCATGCAGGCTAAAGACACATGAAATACTGGACTGAGAAATTATTCTGTGTCATTGATTACATCCGTACAATGAATAGGATATATACCTGCCATGTAGCATGCATGATAAAGTCACCTTAAATACTGTGCTAAGAAATCACTATATAGTGTCATTGTAACTCACATATATACCTGCCATGTAGCATGCATGCTAAACTCACTTTAAATACTGGTCTATTACAACGAATGGGATATATACTTGCTGAGCATTGCTTACTTGATCTGCAGATTCATATAGAATGCAACCTTTGGTGTTAACCAAGGCGGTTTACCAATATGTAAACCACATTTTCAAGTGAACGTCGCATCTTGTTTTATTATTTTGTAACTCGCATATTGAACTAGTAACTGACATATTGAACTGACATATTGAACTAGTACGGTTGTATCTCAAAAGCAACTAGTGCTAGGTAAACAACATTTTCAAGAGAACGTCTCATCTTGTTTTATTATTTTGTAACTCGCATATTGAACTAAAGGTAAAGGTAAAGGTATCCCCTGTGCAAGCACCGAGTCATGTCTGACCCTTGAGGTGACACCCTCTAGCGTTTTCATGGCAGACTCAATACGGGGTGATTTGCCAGTGCCTTCCCCAGTCATTACCGTTTAGCCCCCAGCAGTAAGCTGGGTACTCATTTGTCCCGACCTCGGAAGGATGGAAGGCTGAGTCAACCTTGAGCCGGCTGCTGGGATTGAACTCCCAGCCTCATGGGCAGACAGCTTCAAACAGCATTTCTGCTGCCTTACCACGCCACAAGAGGCTCTTATATTGAACTAGTAACTGACATATTGTAACTGACATATTGAACTAGTACAGTTGTATCTCAAAAGCAACTAGTGCTATTTCCAAATTCATAGTATGAAATTCTACTACTGCCTATGAAATAACCTTATATACTTGTTGCCTAAGATATTACTTTGTCATTAATGACATTCATACAACGAATGAGATATATACCTGGTATATAGCATGCATGCTAAAGTTACCTTAAATACTGTGCTAAGAAATCACTATATAGTGTCATTGTAACTCACATATATACCTGCCATGTAGAATGCATGCTAAACTCACTTTAAATACTGGTCTATTACAACGAATGGGATATATACTTGCTGAGCATTGCTTACTTGATCTGCAGATTCATATAGAATGCAACCTTTGGTGTTAACCAAGGCGGTTTACCAATATGTAAACCACATTTTCAAGTGAACGTCGCATCTTATTTTATTATTTTGTAAGTCAAATATAATTGTAACTCACATATTCAACTAGGCCGATTGTATCACAAAAACAATATGCTATTTCCAAATTCATGAGCCTCTTGTGGCGCAGAGTGGTAAGGCAGCCGCCTGAAAGCTTTGCCCATGAGGTTGGGAGTTCAATCCCAGCAGCCGGCTCAAGGTTGACTCAGCCTTCCATCCTTCCGAGGTCGGTAAAATGAGTACCCAGCTTGCTGGGGGGTAAACGGTAATGACTGGGGAAGGCACTGGCAAACCACCCCGTATTGAGTCTGCCATGAAAACGCTAGAGGGCGTCACCCCAAGGGTCAGACATGACTCGGTGCTTGCACAGGGGATACCTTTACCTTTACCTTTATTTCCAAATTCTGTATAATTACATAGTAGTATGAAATTCTACTACTGCCTATGAAATAACTACTACTATGAAATAACTACTACCGCCTATGAAAAAAACTTAAATAACCATAAATACTTGTTGGCTAAGAAATTACTTTGTCATTAATTACGTCCATACAACGAATGAGATATATATCTGCTATATAGCATGCAGGCTAAAGACACATGAAATACTGGACTGAGAAATTATTCTGTGTCATTGATTACATCCGTACAATGAATAGGATATATACCTGCCACGTAGCATGCATGATAAAGTCACCTTAAATACTGGGATAAGCAATCACTATATGTGATTACATCCATACAACGAATGGGATAGATACCTGCTGTTGCTTACATACTGGGCTAAGAAATCACTTTATGTGATGTATTGCATCCATACAACGAATGGGAGCATTGCTTACTTTATCTGTTCTGCAGATTCATATAGCGTGCATGCTAAAGACACCCTAGGTGGTTTACCGATAGGTAAACAACATTTTCAACAGAACGTCTCATCTTGTTTTATTATTTTGTAACTCGCATATAATTGTAACTGACATATTGAACTAGTACGGTTGTATCTCAAAAGCAACTAGTGCTATTTCCAAATTCATAGTATGAAATTCTACTACTGCCTATGAAATAACCTTATATACTTGCTGCCTAAGATATTACTTTGTCATTAATGACATTCATACAACGAATGAGATATATACCTGGTATATAGCATGCATGCTAAAGTTACCTTAAACACTGTGCTAAGAAATCACTATATGTGATTTAGATCCATACAACGAATGGGATATATACCTGGTAAGCATTGCTTACTTGAGCAGGACCAGTTCTGCAGATTCAATATAGACCCTTTGGTGTTAACCAAGGTGGTTTATGGAAATGTAAACATTTTCAAGAGAACGTCTCATCTTGTTTTATTATTTTGTAACTCACATATAATTGTAACACATATTGATCTAGTCCGGTTGTATCGCAAAAGCAACTAGTGCTATTTCCAAATTCTCTATTATTACATAGTATTATGAAACTCTATCTTCTGCTGCCTATGAAATAACCTTAAATACTTGTTGGCTAAGAAATTACTTTATGTCATTAATTTCTTCCATATGTAGCATGCATGCTAAAGACAAATGAAATACTGGGCTGAGAAATTAGTCTGTGTCATTGATTACATACATACAACGAATAGGATATATACCTGCCATGTAGCATGTATGGTAAAGTCACTTTAAATACTGGGCTAAGAAATCACTTTATGTGATGGATTACATCCATACAACGAATGGGATATATACCAGCTGAGCATTGCTTACTTGAACAGGACATGTTTTGCAGATTCATAGAGAATGCATGCTAAAAATACCCTTTGGTGTTAACCAAGGCGGTTTACTGAAATGTAAACAACATTTTTAAGAGAACATCTTATTTTATTATTTTGTAACTCACATAGAATTGTAACTCACATATTGAACTAGTACGGTTGTATCGCAAAAGCAACCAGTGCTATTTCCAAATTCTCAATGATTACACAGTATTATGAAATTCTATCTTCTACTGCCTATGAGATAACCTTAAATACTTGTTGGCTAAGAAATTACTTTATTTCATTAATTACATCCATACAACGAATGAGATATATACCTGCCATGTAGCATGCATGCTAAAGTCACCTTCAATACTGGGCTAAGAAATCACTTTATGTGATTTACATCCATACAACGAATGGGATATATACCTGCTTAGCATTGCTTACTTGAACAGGACATGTTCTGCAGATTCATAGAGCATGCATGCTAAAGATACCCTTTGGTGTTAACCAAGGCGGTTTACTGAAATGTAAGCATTTTCAAGAGAACTTCTTATTTTATTATTTTGTAACTCACATGTAACTCACATATTGAACTAGTACTAGCACCCTTCCTCAGACTCGAAAGCTCCCGCCTTGAATAAATCTTGGTTGGTCTTAAAGCTGCTACTGGACTCTGATTTTATTGTGCTCCTTCAGGCCAACTCGGATACTCATTTCAAATCCGGGGGAGGGCGTAGAGGCAGCGGGGGCCGGCTCAGAGTTAGCGACAGTGACAGAAAGGGAGCAGGTTTTCTGTCCACGGGCTGGGAACCTTTGCTGCGGTTTAAGCGTCATCAATGCGTGGCGCATGCATGGAGAAGTAATGGGCTGCACCCAGGAAGGTGCCCACAGAAGAAAAGGGAATATGGCCAGCTGGCAGCTGACCAGTTTCTTATTGTACAAAGTCCCTGCTCTGAAGTCCCTGCTCTCATGCCAGGAGTGAGCATGGATGGGGATCACTCGCCCTCAGGATCCCCCCCGGTGGGGAATATGACCCCTTCCCCCCCTCCCACCCACCCAAAGCATCTCTCGCCGCTTCCGAGCCTCTCCAAATCCTGTGCCCGATGTGAACGACTGACGTGAAACATTATGCCCTCCGGAAGGCGTACGGTTGTTTTCTACACCGCTGTTGGGAGAGGACCCAAAACAACGGAAGGGCTCACTGCACTATAATTTTCAAGGGAAGGGTGGTCCGCGGATGCTAACCCTCCAGGTTTAAACGGCCCAATTTATTTGGATTTACTTGAAAACAGCCCGTGAAAATCAGGACAAGAGCCCTCCAAAGGGCAGTTATTTTGGGCTTCACCGGCTTCATGGGGAGAGTTAAGCCCGTCTAAACATTTCCCCAAGGGCAACAGCAAGTATTTCTCGGCTGGGGTGAACTGCCCTTGACTGGTAGAGGAGCCCTCTCTCTCTGTCTCTGTCTGTTTCTGTCTCTCTCTCTGTCTCTCTGTCTCTCTCTCTCTGTCTCTCTCTCTGTCTCTCTCTCTCTCTGTCTCTGTCTCTCTCTCTCTCTGGCCTGAAAATACTTTTCCTACAGTTTTCAAACCATGACCGATGACCTCTTTCCACGCAACATGCAAAAACACAGAGAGAAACTTAGAAACCGGGTCAGTGGGGGATGTCCATGAAGGGGCTCTCCGAAGGCGCACATAGCACATACCTGGGCAACTGTGGTTCCGGCATCTTCCTGGCATACGAGCCACCCTCCGGTGAGCCGTACGCGGCAGCAGATAAGCGCAAGCTACGGCGCAACATCTTTGGAGAGTCAAAAACCGGATCTAGATTGTAGATTGTCTCAAAATCCAGAGCAGCTGAGGAGTAGCTAGAATTGGAACAGAAAGGGAAGGAAATTTTGTATGGCGGGGAAGGAACGCAGCTGGTCGCCTTTCGGCTTCGGAATCACATTCAAGGCACAGGCTGTAACCTTTCCCGGCTTCACACTCTTGGACCTGCACACGTGTCCTTTCTCTCTGCAGGGACACTTCCCTCCCACAAGCCCCCTTCTCCCAGGTTCACTCAGCGGCTACCCAATCGCCTGCAAGAGATCCTTCGGTCCACACCCCAGAAGACAATCCCAAAAGCACCATGACTCATCCGTCATTGCAAAGTGTTAGCACCTCGCAGGGGAAAGGGTGCAACCCCTGTGCAAAGGAAAGCAGAAAGGCCCAATGGCGAGGACAAGGAACATCCACCCGGTCAGCCTTCTCATAGGGTGCTAATTGGGAAATGCAGCTTCCTCGATGTGACCTGGGAAAACAGGAGGCAGTTCTGCAAGCTAAGGGCACTCTGAGTACATAAAGAGCGTGTAAATCTCCCTCGAGTGCAAAGCCCAGGTCCCGGAGTGAAATACTTAGGCAATTGCCTGCAGAAAAACAGAGAGGATGCTGATGTAGGGGAACGCCCCAAAACACCTGGGTTCATGGGCAGAGAGAATGGGCGGGGCAGAGAGCTCACTTCAAAGCATCATGCCTGTGGACGAAAGGCAGGCCCTTTTGAACTGGACTTGCACAACCCTTCCGCAAATAATGTGCTTAGAAAAATCCAACTCTAGCTTTTCTCAGTCCTGCAGAAATATGCAGGAACTCTTAAAATCAGATCCGGTAGCACCTTTAAGAGCAACAAAGATTTATTCAAGGCGTGAGCTTTCGAGTGCAAGCCCTTTTCCTCAGACCAAGAGGCTCCTCCACAGTCATAGAATCATAAAATCAGAGTTGGAAGGTCCCTCCTGGGTCATCTAGTCCAACCCCCTGCACTGTGCAGGACACTCACAACCCTCTCGCTCATCCACTGTCACCTGCCACCCCCTTGAGCCTTCACAGAATCAGCCTCTCCGTCAGACGGCTCTCCAGCCTCTGTTTAAAAATTTCCAAAGTCAAAAGATGGACCACCAAAAGGGTCACCAATTTGGCAGTCAGGAAGGATTAATTCTGAGTCCAATCAGCAGACCGACTTCCACAGATCTCCAGAAACACCGCAGCGTTATTCATTTATAGAGTGCTATCAATGTGCACAATCCTTTGCAGGGTACAGCTGAAGGAGAAGCCAGGATTGGCCCGCAGTTTCTTCCCCCAGACGAAGAGACGCTCGTGACCCAGCCGTCAACGTTGCCTTGACAGCTCTAATTCTGATCTGGCTGCCCCACAGCTGTCATCACCCCTCGGATCCCCCACACATGAAACACTAGCCTGCCAGGGAAAGGTTCTTTAATAGGCACACACACAAGCTGCAACTGGGCACATCGCTCTTTTGCCCAAGCCGGAGAGGAGCAGTTTTCGCCTCCCAGTTGTGCATCGGGCAAGATTCCAACAATGGAAATCTAAATATATATATTTGTTGCCTCTGAAGACAATTCTGGCCCCGCCGCAGTCAAGCAATGAACAACAGGCTCGAAAACTCCCACCGGGAGCTAATTTTACCGGTGCCTGTTGTGAAAAGGGCAAATTCTTGGGGGCGCATGATCAAGGAAGCGTGGAAAACTCAGAGGTTCTGAAGGCAATTCGAAGCTGCCGTTTCCTGGGGCTGCCGAGGGTCAAACCCCAAAAAGCCAAAGAGAGGGCTAAGTTAAAAGGAGAAATCACACCTGCTACACATAGAATTAAACTAAGGGGAAAGATCTCTGTGACCGGAAATACTTAAATAGAATCCAACCTAATACCTCCAGCACAAGATTTTATGGACAGGCAGGCCTTCAATAAGCCCCGTGGCTTCTCTCTTCCTGCAAGCTCTCAAAATGGGGGCTGATGGATTCAAGCAATTCACTTGGTTTCCAAATTCCCGAAGTGCTCGTGGGGTCAAGAAAGTTGGGAGGCATCTTTAGCAGCGGCCCAGCTAGTCTTGCAGTTGGAAATCTAGGGAGGAAGCGCTGGGTTTTTTAATACCCCGCTTTGGACTTTCAGAAGGAGTCTCAAAGTTGCTTATCCTTCCATTCAAGTGAGACTAAAAAGCTGTGTGTGTTTTTTAAAGAGAAAAATCCCAGGATAAACACTTCCTTTCCATATTGCTCATGCCTGCATGGCGATCACCAGCCGTCCCGTGGGTAGAAAACTGTCCAAAATTCGTGTGCCAAGGTCAAGTTCTGTTTTTCCTTCCTCTTATTTCCTGGGAGGGGGTGTTGAGGTGGAAGTGGTCAGAATGACGTTATCCTCCCACCCCCCTATCAAGGCCCAAGTGGCAAAGCTCCAATTTGTCACGTTCCAATCTCCGGCCACAGTTGACATGAATTCAGAACCATGGACATCCTTTTCGTTTGTGTCCCTCTGTTCACAGGTTGCCGTAAAGAATGGGAAATCACTCATCCGCGCCAACGGCCAAGAATACGCTCCAAAGGATAAAGCCCAAATTTATTATTATTATTATTATTATTATTATTATTATTATTATTATTATTATTATTATTATTATTATTATTATTATTATTATTTAATTTCTAGACCGCCCTTCTCCCAATAGGTCTCAGGGCGGTTTACAACATAAATAGTTAAAACACAATAAAATCCCCATAAAATCCCCAATTAAAAGTTACATATAACATATCACATAACATATAGCGGCGGTGGTCACAATTCTGATCTTAGTTCAGCCTGGTGGAGAGAATAATGTTCAGAAGAGGGTGGCACCAGTACAATACATCTAATTTACTTTCACTTTTGATTAAAGGGAAAGAAAAGGGGCATGTGGGGAGGGGTTCTCCAGGCTGAACATTCCCAAGTCCCTCAACCTATCTTCATAGGGCTTGGTCCCTTGGCCCCAGATCATCTTCGTCACTCTCTTCTGTACCCTTTCAATTTTATCTACGTCCTTCTTGAAGTGAGGCCTCCAGAACTGCACACAGTACTCCAGGTGTGGTCTGACCAGTGCCGTATACAATGGGACTATGACATCTTGTGATTTTGATGTGATGCCCCTGTTGATACAGCCCAAAATGGCATTCACCTTTTTTACTGCTGCATCACACTGCCTGCTCATGGTTAGTTTACAATCCACAAGTACCCCAAGGTCTCATTCACACAGTGTTACCTAGAAGCGTATCCTCCATCCAGTAGGCATGCTTTGCATTTTTCTGACCCAGATGCAGAAGTTTACACTTATCTTTATTAAATTGCATCTTGTTCTCATTTGGCCATTTTTCCATTGTGTTCAGATCTCGTTGAACTCTGTCTCTATCTTCCGGAGTATTTGCCAGTCCTCCCAATTTGGTGTCATCTGCAAACTTGATGAGTAGTCCCTCCACCCCCTCATCTAGATCATTAATAAATATGTTAAAAAGTACCGGGCTGAGCACCGAGCCCTGAGGTACCCCGCTACTTGGGTGCAGATGGACAAACTCTAACGAAAGATGCAGAGAAAGCAGAAAGGCTTAGTGCCTATTTTACATCTGTTTTTTCCCACAGGTCAAAGTGTTTAGGCACATCTAGAGATGGCCGTAGCCAAAGGATAGTGTCTGGGTAGCAGGTTAATATGGATAGAGAGGTTGTCGAGAGGCATTTAGCTGCACTGGATGAGTTCAAATCCCCTGGTCTGGATGAAATGCACTCGAGAGTACTCAAAGAACTTTCCAGTGAACTTGCACAGCCCTTGTCCATCATCTTCGGAACCTCTTTAAGGACTGGAGATGTCCCGGAGGACTGGAAAAGAGCAAACGTTATTCCGATCTTCAAAAAAGGGAGGAAGGATGACCCAGGAAACTACAGACCAGTGAGTCTGACCTCTGTTGTGGGGAAGATAATGGAGCAGATATTAAAGGGAGTGATCTGCAAACATCTGGAGGACAATTTGGTGATCCAAGGAAGTCAGCATGGATTTGTCTCCAACAGGTCCTGCCAGACCAACCTAGTTTCCTTTTTTGACCAAGTAACAGGTTTGCTGGATCGGGGAAATTCGGTTGATGTCATTTACTTGGATTTTAGTAAAGCTTTTGACAAGGTTCCCCATGATGTTCTGATGGATAAGTTGAAGGACTGCAATCTGGATTTTCAGATAGTTAGGTGGATAGGGAATTGGTTAGAGAACCGCACTCAAAGAGTTGTTGTCAATGGTGTTTCATCAGACTGGAGAGAGGTGAGTAGCGGGGTACCTCAGGGCTTGGTGCTCGGCCCGGTACTTTTTAACATATTTATTAATGATCTAGATGAGGGGGTGGAGGGACTATTCATCAAGTTTGCAGATGACACCAAATTGGGAGGACTGGCAAATACTCCGGAAGATAGAGACAGAGTTCAACGAGATCTGAACACCATGGATAAATGGGCAAATGAGAACAAGATGCAATTTAATAAAGATAAGTGTAAAGTTCTGCATCTGGTCAGAAAAATGAAAAGCATGCCTACTGGATGGGGGATACGCTTCTAGGTAGCACTGTGTGTGAACGAGACCTTGGGGTACTTGTGGATTGCAAACTAAACATGAGCAGGCAGTGTGATGCAGCGGTAAAGAAGGCGAATGCCATTTTGGGCTATATCAACAGGGGCATCACATCAAAATCACAAGATGTCAGTCCCACTGTATACGGCACTGGTCAGACCACACCTGGAGTACTGTGTGCAGTTCTGGAGGCCTCACTTCAAGAAGGACGTAGATAAAATTGAAAGGGTACAGAGGAGAGCGACGAAGATGATCTGGGACCAAGCCCTATGAAGATAGGTTGAGGGACTTGGGAATGTTCAGCCTGGAGAAAAGGAGGTTGAGAGGGGACATGATAGCCCTCTTTAAGTATTTGAAAGGTTGTCACTTGGAGGAGGGCAGGATGCTTTTTCTGCTGGCTGCAGAGGAGAGGACACGCAGTAATGGGTTTAAACTTCAAGTACAACGATATCGGCTAGATATCAGGAAAAAGTTTTTCACAGTCAGAGTAGTTCAGCAGTGGAATAGGCTGCCTAAGGAAGTGGTGAGCTCCCCCTCACTGGAAGTCTTCAAGCAAAGGTTGGATACACACTTTTCTTGGATGCTTTAGGATGCTTAGGGCTAATCCTGCGTTGAGCAGGGGGTTGGACTAGTTGGCCTGTATGGCCCCTTCCAACTCTATGATTCTATGATTCTATGATTCTATGATTCTATGATTCTATGATTCTATGATTCTATGATTCTATGATTCTATGATTGATTCTATGATTCTATGAAAATGGAGAGGGTTCAAGAGGAGAGCCATGAGGATGATCTGGGGACCAAGCCTGGAGAAGAGGGAAGGACAGGATGGCTCTCCAAGTACTTCTCCAAGGTTCTCACATAGAGGAGGGCAAAGAGCAGTTTCTGTTGGCAGCAGAGGATCGGATGTAGTAGATATTGGTGGGGAGGGGGATTTCCAGTCATAGATCAGCAGATTGGCTGCTAAGGAAGTGGTGAGCTCCCCCTTACTGATGGTCTTCAAGCAATACCTGAACAGATACTTCTCATGGATGCTTTGGGCTGATCCTGCATGGGGTGGACTAGATGGCCTGTATGGCCCCTTCCAACTCTAGGATTCCTTGAAAGTAGGAGGCTGCTCTTCCAATCAGGAAAGGTGTTGCACATCATGGAAGGCTAGGGAAAGTCTCGTCACTGCCTCTGCAGAGGGGCAGCCAATATAGGTCCTGTGACCTCACCTGTGCCCTAAGAGCTCTACACAATTGCTGGATTCAGCTTATTCTGGCTCTGTCTTGGAAGCAGAGGAGCACTAGGAGGATATATAAGTTGGCCACTTCTGGGCTGGTGTATCGCACACAATTCCTCAGGAAGAACTGGCTGTGAGAAGAAAGTTTCCCTTGCAGGTGGTGCTAAACTACTAATTAGTTGACTAAAAGACCCATTTCCTTTTATTAGAGAACATTTTATTGAGCTTCATTGCTGATTGTAGAGAAGAGCCGGAGAAAGCTTGGAAACACATCACAAAGTGTTTAGTTTTTTTTAAATCAGATTTCATTCTGGGGAGGTCATACGGGCTGCCTAAGGAGGTGGTGAGCTCCCCCAGTCCCAGTTAGCAGCAGAGGAGAGGACCCGCAGTAATGGGCTCAAACGATCATAAAGACCGATATGGGCTCGATATTGGGGAAAGATGCTCACAGTCCGAGTAGTTCAGCAGTGGAACAGGCTGCCTGAGGAGGCGGTGAGCTCCCCCTCACTGGCGGTCATTAAGCAGTGGCTGAGCAGATACTTGTCCTCGATGCTTTAGGCTGATCCTTCATTGGGCAGGGGGTTGGACTAGAAGGTCGGTATGGCTCTTTCTGACTCTGTGATTCTGTGATAGGCACTTCTGATGCCAAGAGTGGAAGAAAGATGAAGCAGATAACAAAGGGAAGAAAAGATGAAATATGGGCATGCTTTGGAAATGAAGCCACTGGTTTGTATGCAGAGGGTCATCCATAGTTCCCTTGCCTGACAGCTCTCCAACTGCACTAAGATTGAATCGGATGTAGACCAGAGCTGCCATCTTCACTGAGCTGAACCACAAGCCCCATGGCTCCCATGGGGAGAGTCCCAAAAGAGCCTTCCAGAGACTGCATTCTTTTGCTTTTTTAGAAGTGTGTGTGTGGAACAGTATAGCTGAGCACATGGGAAGAGTCTCCCAAGCAACAGGCCCTCCTTCCACAGACTGGGAGCAGTTATCATTAGCACTGTCCCTTCCCTCATCTATTAGACAGGAGGGGAGAAATATCTTCATTAAACAAACCGATATGTTGGGGGAGGAACCCCTTCCAATGTATTGATTCACTGATGAGCCATTAATGAGGGATTTCTTGTATGAATATTCTCTTTAGCTCTCCAGGGAGCCTCCTTGCAGCAGTGCCAAGGGAACAGGGCTCATGGGCACCCCGGTTGTTGTAGGAAGCCCCCTATGTCTTTGCTTAAATCAGCCTTTCTCAATTTTCTTACCACGATTGTGGCAAGTTTTTTGGCAGGATTGTGCAGAATATTATTGGGAAGCATAAATGTGCAAACCCCCTCTGGGGCCCCTCTCCCTCCCATCCCCTCCAGGCCATCACTGGCCATTTTGGGAGGGGTGGCTGGGTCAACATGACCCTATGTAGTCATATCAACCAAAGAGTAACAGATTTTTAAAATATATTAAACATGAATTAACATCCACCCATTTGGGAAACCCTTCCAGGGCCATCAAGAAACTCCAGGGTTTCATAAAACACGGGTTGAGAAAGCCTGGCTTAGATTGTGGATTCCCCTCCCCTTAATGGGCCATGAAAAATTATCTTGCCTTGGTGGGCTTTCTCCCCAGCCTTTCCAGAGCCCCAGCCTCTGGCCAGACTCATCCCACCCTTTCAAAACCCACAGGGAGAGTTTCTGATCCAGATTTAATTCTCAAAGGGTCCAATTAGGAAAACCATGACGGGGGGATGTCATTCTGCTTCCACAAAACCCAACCTTTAGGGAGGGAGCCTGAAGATCCGCCCGATATCAGTGAAGAAAAAGAAGAACTGCCACATGGAATCCAACAGTTTGGGCAAAGTTGCCTCCAGAACTCTAACTTTCAATCGTTTTTGTCAAACTTCCCTGTCACCCTCGTGAACACAATGAAGGGGAGGAAAAAATGCTGGAGTCGCTAAGCTGAAGCCAGTCGGCATGGAGGGCATCTCTGCTCAACGCCAGGACCTGTTTTCAAGGGCTGGATTCCACCATGAACAATAGATAATAGAGGAAAGGATACCCCTGATCACGGGCAGCGTGTTTTCCCTTCAACCCTAAATCAGCACAACCTCCCTATGCAAACTGGTTTTCATATTGATCGACTCCTGCCAGCCGCCCCTGGAACACCATGCATTGGCCTGGAAGTGTCTTCATTTCTGTGCTCATCGTGCTACGGTTGGCACGTGGTTTTCCTTTCTCGGCCCAGCTGGCATTTAAACAGATTCCCGAATCCGCAGTACTTACAGGTGCGCACTAGGGTGTTCTTTGTCCCCCGGGAATTTAAAGTGGTTCGTTCCTGGGGAGAGTTTCGAAAGAAAGAAAGAAAGAAAGAAAGAAAGAAAGAAAGAAAGAAAGAAAGAAAGAAAGAAAGAAAGAAAGAAAGAAAGAAATTGAGCCTGCATTTTGATCTGAAAAAGAATCAGACTGTGTTTTTTGGGTTTTTTTAAAAGCTCTTTGCAAGATCAGTGCACACACTCTGTGTTGATTTCTCTCACTCCTTTTAAATGATATCTGTCAGCTGGAGAGGAGGATGGCATTAAGAAGCCGCTTGGCAGATAAACCGTGAAAACAGCAGCATTTTTGCCACAACACTCTGTAGCCATCCGTTTGCTGTAATTCTGACAGCAGCTCTGTAAGTGGGTTTGGTTATCTCTGTGTGGGAAGCCCCGAGACCATCGAGGGAGCAGAGACATTTCTATTCCAGCCTTCCTGCAAGGAAAGGAGATCAGGGAGGGACCTGCAGCTCTCGCTTTCTTCCTTTCTCTTTAAAAGAATAATTTTTCTTTCTTCAGAAAGATTCTTGAATCCTATTACAGAACAGCTGTTGTAAAAAAATTAACATTTTAAAATACGTATCTTGTTCGTTTACATCATCCTATCACACTCCACGTGCTGCACTTTTTCTAAAGTTTACATTTTCCCCCCACCAGTTTCATGTAGTGGTTAAGAGTGTTGGCTTCTAATCCGGTGAGCTGAGTTTGATTCCCCACTCCTCCACATGCAGCCGACAGGGTGACCTATGGCTTGCCACGGCGGTTGTCACATAACAGTTCAGTCAGAGCTCTCTCAGCCCTACCTCCCTCACAGGGTGCCTGCTGTGGGTAGAGGAAGGGAAGGCAGCTGTAAGCCACTTTGAGACTCCTTCAGGTAGTGAAAAGTGGGGTATAAAAATCAACTCTTTTTCTATTTCTCTGTACCTCAGTTTTTCTAATCAATATTATTATTATTATTATTATTATTATTATTATTATTATTATTATTTCAATTTATTTCCCGCCACTTCCAAATGGCTCGTGGCAGGTTACAGTGTCTTAAAATCCCATTAAAACTCCCATTAAAAGACTTAAAAATATCACAGCATGGCGGCACAATAATACATTCCCCTTCCTAAAAAAAAGGGGGGGTGGAGGAGAAGGAGGTCAACGGTGTTCAAGAAGAAGCCCGGGGGAGAGCAGTCGATCTACCTCGCTGGCCTCAGCCTCAAACAAAGACCTGGAGGAAGAGCTCCATCTTGCAGGCCCTGCGGAACGTTGAAAGGTCCCGCAGGGTCTGCAGCTCTCCCGGGTACTCATTCCACCAGGTGGGGGCCAGGACCGAAATGGCCCTGGCCCTGGTCGAGGCTAGGCGTGCTTCCCTGGGGCCGGGAACGACCAGAAGATTCTCACTCGCAGAGCGCAGAGCCCTGCGGGGGGCATAGGGCAGTAGGCGGTCCCTCAGGTATGTGGGTCCCAGCCCGCGTAAAGCCTTAAAGGTTAGAACCAAAACCTTGAACCGGATCCGGACAGCAATTGGCAACCAGTGCAGCTGCCTCAGCACAGGCTGGAAGTGGGCCTTCCAAGGTGTGTCGGTGAGGACCATAGCAGCTGCATTTTGTACTAGCTGGAGTTTCCGGATCAGAGACAAGGGTAGGCCCGCATAGAGCGAGTTACAGAAATCTAATCTGGAGGTGACCGTTGCATGGATCACAGTGGCCAGGTGTTCGGGGGACAGGTAGGGTGCTAGTAGCCGAGCTTGGCGAAGATGGAAAAATGCCTGGCCGGCTACTTTCCTGACCTGTGCCTCCATAGTCAGGGAGGCATCAATGGTCACACCCAAGTTTCTGGCCTGGGACGCGATGGTAAGATGCGCCCCTGCCACACCCTGGACTTCCTGTTCCCGCCCCCTACTTCCCAGCCACAGGACCTCCGTCTTGGAGGGGTTGAGTTTCAGGCGACTCTGCTCAAACCATTCTGTCACCACTTCCAAACATCTGGTTCTGGGGGAGAGTCCGGGCGGCTATCCATGAGGAGATAGAGCTGGGTGTCGTCAGTGTACTGATGGCAACCCAACCCAAAAGTCCGTACCAGCTGGGCCAGAGGGCGCATAAAGTTGTTGAATAGTGTGGGGGAGAGAACCGCGCCCTGTGGGACCCCACAAGGGAGTCCATAAGGGTGCGAGAGATCATCCCCCACCGCAACCCTCTGGGTCCGGTTCTGGAGGAAGGAGTGTATCCAGCGCAAGGCTGTACACCGTATCCCCGTACCGGCGAGATGGTGGACCAATATCTCATGGTCCACGATGTCGAAAGCAGCCGACAGATCCAGAAGGACCAGCACGGCTGACCCGCCTCTATCCAGCTGGCGACGGAGATCATCCAGCAGGGCGACCAACACCGTCTCCACCCCGTGTCCAGGGCGGAAGCCAGACTGATATGGATCAAGTGCCGAAGTTTCATCCAAGAAAACTAGGATTCTTTTTTTCACCTCGTTGCACACATGATTCTAGCAGCTGTTGCCATATACTTAACAAGCTCTCTGTCAAGTGCAGTAAGAACTCACAACAAGCTTCTATGAAAAGAAAGCGTTTTATTGAGAAGTTACTTCAGGCACCTAAACTAGCGAAGTCAATTCTGCCTACCGTTACATTTGCAGACCCTTTTCAAGAGCATTCTCCCGCCCAAAACTTGAAGGTTCCCAAGGTAGGGGGGGGGGGAAAGGAGCACCAGGTGCAATAACCAGGGAGTGTTACTTCTCACACGTCCTTGGGCTGCCCAGCGCCCACTGACAAGATAACTGCTTTTGTTACACAGAGCAGGCCTTGCTGGCCGGTTCAAAAGACAAATCGTTCACAGCAAATCATGATAGCAGGGTACAGCAGACAGGTTTCGATTTCAGGCAGACAGCTAAAAATGTAGAGGGTCGAGGTTACATAGAGACCCAAAAGCGAAAGGTAAAATGCAGGCTAAACAAACATGGAGAAACCCAGGCCAATATAGAGATTCATGGCAGCAAGCAGGCACCGATCCTGACATTCCTCCATTCCAAAAAGGTCCCCCCACCCTTCAACCCGCATCCACAGGTCTAGGGCATAAAGGAAAGGCACGATGGAAAGCGCGGAACAGCCGCGGGGCTTTCACGTCTGTGGCCCACACCCACTCCCTATCACCCATAGGAAAGTCTTTCCACTCCACCAAGTACTGGAGGCAGCCCTTGTGCACCCGAGAGTCCAGGATCTTATCAACTTCATAGTGGGTGTCCTTATCGATGAAAACAGGAACAGGCGTCGAGTGCGGAGGGTGCGTCCAGCAGGGGGGCACGTTTCAGCAGGCTGGAATGAAAAATGGGGTACACATTCCTGTAAGTCTTAGGCAAGGCTAGCTCAATGGTCACATCATTAATCAGTCTGGTAATTTGAAAAGACCCCACATATTTGGCCCCCAACTTGTGAGACTGCTGCTGACAGTGGAGGTTTTTTGTAGACAAGTAGACCTCATCCCCCACAGCCCAGGATGGGTTAGCTGCCCGTTTCTTATCAGCTTGGGCTTTGTAAGCCTGTTTGGCCTCCTCCAGGCAAGAGACAATAGAGGGCCAGGCTTTGGAGATCTCACTCGCCCAGTTTTGTACGTCCGGAGCATCAGGGGACGTGAGTTCCCAAGTGGGCACAGCCAACAGGTCTGTGCCATAGACCACCTTAAAAGGGGAGACCCCCGTGGAAGCATGGACCCCATTATTGTAAGCAAATTCGGCCAGCGGGAGCAAAGACACCCAGTCATCCTGTTGTTGATTGGTAAAGCAGCGGAGATACTGTTCCAGTATTTGATTCACTCTTTCAGTTTGGCCGTTTGACTCTGGATGGTACCCGGAAGTCAGGGCTTACTCCACACCCAGGAGTCTCAAAAGCTCCCACCAGAACTTGGCAACGAACTGGGGGCCCCGATCCGAGAGCGGCCTCCTAGGAAGGCCTCCTATGTAGGCGATATACGTGGGTGACAAACAAGGATGCCAGTTTGGCCGCCGAGGGCATCCCACCACACGGCACGAAGTGGGCTTGCTTGGAGAAAGCATCCACCACCACCCAAATCAAGTTTTTCCCATGACTGAGGGGCAGATCAGTTATAAAGTCCATAGTAACATCTGACCACGGGCATGAAGGAGTGGGCAACGGGTGTAGCAAACCCCTTTTCTTCCCCCCCATGGGCTTAGAAGTCAAACAAACAGGGCACCCCTGAACGTATTTCTCCACGTCCACCCGCAGAGAGGGCCACCAATAATGCCGCCGGACTAGATGCAAAGTTTTCACGAAGCCGAAATGTCCGGCTGACTTGGAATCGTGGCACAATTTCAGGACTTCCCCCCGGGCCCCTTTCGGGACATACAATCGATTTTCTTTCAGAAACAGGCCCCCCTTCTCGTCCAGGGAGGGGCGTAGCGCCGCGAACTCCTCGTCTGCCAGGACGTCCTTCTGGGCCCAACCCCCAGGGATGGGAATCCCACCCTTCGCCTTACTGCGCGTCATGGCTACCAATCCCAACTGAGAAGGCGTGAAGACTGTGTCCACCAACGGGTCGCGCTTACTGTTGTACTGGGGGATGCGCGACAGCGCGTCCGCCAAAAAGTTCAGTTTCCCTGGCAGATGCTTGAGAGTAAAGTCGAACTGGGAGAAAAACTCCGCCCACCTCATCTGCTTGGCGGAGAGGGAGCGGGGCTGCTTCAGGGCTTGTACGTTTCTATGATCCGTCCAAACCATGAACGGGACCGCCGCCCCCTCCAACCAATGCCTCCAGGTGGCAAGCGCCAATTTTACGGCCGCAGCCTCTTTTTCCCAAATTGCCCAATTCCGTTCAGGTCCCGAGAATTTTTTAGACAGGTAGGCAATGGGGTGCAACTTGCCATCTCCCCCCTCTTGCAGGATCACGGCCCCCATGGCTACATCCGAGGAGTCTACTTGGATCGTGAATTGCTTTGCTGGATCTGCGTGGGCCAGAACAGGCTCCGAGGTAAACAACTCCTTCAACTTGTCAAAAGCCTCCTGACAGAGTAGAGTCCATTTCAGGGGGCCCCCAGGACATGCAGCTGCTTTCCCCCCATCTTTGGTTTTTAACAAGTCAGTTAGGGGGAGGGCCACCTTAGCAAAGTTGGGGATGAATATTCTGTAGAAGTTTGCGAACCCCAAGAAACTTTGGAGCTGTTTGTGCGTTTTAGGGGGTTCCCAAGCCAGCAAGTCTTTTACTTTTCCCGGGTCCATCTCAATCCCCTCACTGGAAACCCAGAATCCCAAAAACTCCACCGAGCGGCGGTGGAACTCACACTTGGACAATTTAGCAAACAGCTGGTGCTTGCAGAGCCGCCGCAGCACCTCCCGAACCAGAGACACGTGCTCAGCCGGGTTGTCAGAATACACCTAGCGGAGCGGATTAAATAAAGCAGTAAGGGCCCCGAGGGCGGGCTCTGTCCGGGATGAAGAAGGGTGCCGACAGGCCCTTTCCCCTGAACTGACAATTGGAGGGCTTCGCAATTGGTCCCTTGCCGCCGGACTGACGAATCGGGAGGTGCAAAGCTTCCTGTCCTTCCTGTTCGGCCGCATGCAGCTGCCCGCCAGCATTACCTGCCTCGCCTCAGAGAGAACAGGTCGCCGCCTCGCAGCGTGCCCAGGACGGGCCAGTGGCACCGGCTGTGGCGCTGACGCCGCCTCCAGCTGCCTGCTTAACACCTCGCCCCTGGCCCGCGCAGCCGGCAGTGGGCCGCCATGCAACCCACTGGTAGAGGACATGGCCGTGGCGGCCGCGGCGGCAGCAGCACCGCCCACCCCGTTCGTGCACAGACCTGCTCGGCCGCCGCCCCACGTCGCCCGGCAGCCCGCCTGCCGCAGGCTGCGCCACCGCCGACCACCTCGACGCCACAGGCCCAGGTAGGCCGCGCCGCTCGGGGGGGGGGCACAGCACGAGCCAACTCTGGCTCACACGCCACCCCACGCTCACCCTCGGGTCCGGCCCCTGGCCCACCACACCTGGACAGCCGGCCCATGAGACTCCCGAGCCCTACTCCCGAGCCCTACTCCCGAGCCCGAAATACAGCGGGCTTATTGACTAGTTTACATCTATAAATCCAATAAATAATAGATTACCAATAAATTAATAATTGCACTGTCCTTATTAATAAATGAAAGCACCATCATTTAATATAGACGTCCAACAATAAAGTGTTTCACGGCGCTGACAAGACTTTTGCAGAGAAGCCAAAACAGCTGTAGGATGTGCCTGTTTTAGCTGGTGTGTTTGAGGGGCTCAAATGCCTTGAGCCCAGGCCTGGGAGCAGCCTCACCTTCCTCTTTCCTTGGACCGGTCTCCGCCTGGACCCTGTTGCCTGACTGGTGGAAGGAATGAGGGGGGTGGGCTTTGGTGGTGGTGGGCTCTGCAGGATGAGAAAATAGGGAGGACTGGCACTTTCCCGGGACTCTCGTGCCTCCAGGATCACGACTGCTCTCTCCACCAGGTCTCCAAGCCTACTGTCTTCCTGTGTTGTCACGTCCTTCTGGACAAATGAGGAAACACACAGCAAACATCCCCCCTTCAAACACCAGCAGAGAACCACCCACCGATCTGTGTGGGCCCACAGGAGTCCCTGTCCCTGTCTCCCCCCACCGCCCTTGATTCCAGCGGGGAGACTTGGGCCTCTGGGCCAGAGGACTCTCTTTCTACAGAAGGCACAACACAAATATCAGTCAGGCAAGATCTGCAGACGCCGGGAGAGGATGTCGCATGGAGCTCGGCCTGCATGGGAAAGCTCAATTCAGATCCATTTGAACTCGGGTCTTCTATATATATCTGTAGAGCCTCCTGTGGCACAGAGTGTTAAGGCAGCAGTCATGCTGTCTGAAGCTCTGCCCATGAGGCTGGGAGTTCAATCCCAGCAGCCGGCTCAAGGCTGACTCAGCCTTCCTTCCTTCCGAGGTCGGTAAAAGGAGTCCCCAGCTTGCTGCTGGGGGGTAAATGGTGATGACTGGGGAAGGCACTGGCAAACCACCCCGTATTGAGTCTGCCAGGAAAACGCTGGAGGGCGTCACCCCAAGGGTCACACATGACCCGATGCTTGCACAAGGGATACCTTTACCTTATATATTTGTATTGTGAACATGGGACACCTCAGCTCTGCTGCAGCCTCACAAAAGGTTTTATTGAGCTCTCTGGCTGAGCCTTTTGCAGTCGGCCATTCATCATATCTTACTCTGCTCCAAACTTCGCTTACAGGAGCCTGGCAGGGCCAAAACTCTGAGACCTGCAAAGCAGCCACGTGGCCCCCTAGAGGCTACCTGTAGACATTACAACATTCTCCCCTCTTGAGTTTCCACCGAACTCCCAAGCCAAAATACAGGGACCCTAGATGAGTGCACAGAACATGGACAACTTTATGCAGCATAATCCCTTCGGTGAGGGGGAGCACATCTCCGATGTGGAGAACGATGTACTGGTGGCTCCACAAGGGGTGGTGTTTTCGGTGCCCTGCAACCTGCGTCCAGTTCAAAGGACACCTTCCTATCGTTTGCCTTCAAGGTAATGCAAATAGGATCCACCTGAGGAATTTTTGTCCCAGTCATATGATAAATTGTATATAGGACCTCCTCATCCACACTTGCATGGTCAGACGAGGGTCCCTCCTCTGGATCCTGCAGCCGTGACCGTGGGGCTTGTGACAGGGCCTTCTGCCTCCCCACCTCAAGGCTTCTTCCAACCTGTTTTGGCCTCTGGTCGCCGTCTCCTTCCCCATACATTGCACGCTGCACCTCAAAATAAGGGCAGGTGACTTGAGCAGCACCAGACGGCTTGTTCTGGGAAACACACCGATTGCATTTGGCACACAGAGCTTTTGTCCTGGACCGGCACTCCAGGCCAGTGCTGTGGTGGACAAGGGCTCGCCTCCACATGGCCACCTCTTCAAATACCTCCCTGTTTCGGTGGGAGGATTTAAAGGCGCCTTAGATCCTCTCCTCCCAGAAGATGGCCGTGAGGTCGTGGATCTCCACATCCCTCCAAGTGGGTCCTCTGACAGTGCCTAGGAGAGCCAGTTTGCTTTAGTGGTTAGGAGTGCAGACTTCTAATCTGGCAAGCCGGGTTCGATTCTGCGCTCCCCCACATGCAGCCAGCTGGGTGACCTTGGGCTTGCCACGGCACTGAGAAGGCTGTTCTGACCGAGAAGTGATATCAGAGCTCTCTCCGGCTATAAGCCGCTTTGAGCCTCCTTCGGGTAGAGAAAAGTGGCACATAAGAACCAACTCCTCCTCCTCCTCTTCCTCCTCTTCTTTTTCTTCTTCTTCTAGGACAGAGGAGGACTATGAGGCAGAATTCCTGTGGATGCTGTAGTCAGAAAACGGAGGTGCAGAAATCCCTTCTTCCCGCCTAAGAAGGGAATCTGGAGTCTTAGGCTCCTGATTGGATAACAGTCAAAGGGAGAGGCTTTGATTGGACTTCTGTAGTCACGAGTTGCATTCAAAATAATGGGCACATAACATTCTATCAACAGAGAGCCAGTTTGGTGTAGTGGTTAGGACTGCGGACTTCCAACCTGGCGAGCCGGGCTTGATTTTGCATTCCCCACATGCAACCAGCTAGGTGACCTTGGGCTCGCCACGGCACTGATAAAGCTGTTCTGACCAAGCAGTGATATCAGGGCTCTCTCCGGCTCACCTCCCTCCCTCACAGGGTGTCTGTTGTGGGGAGAGGAAAGGGAAGGTGACTGTAAGCCGCTTTGAGACTCCTTTGGGTAGAGAAAACTTCAACAACTCAATTGGCTCCCAATTGAATTCCGGATCAGGCTTAAGGTTTTGGTTATTACTTTCAAAGCCATACGCGGTCTGGGCCCAGTGTACCTGAGAGAGTCTCTCCGCCTACACCCCCAAAAGAGCATTATGCTCCGCCACTGCCAACTGGCTGGTGATCCCTGGCCCCAAACAAGCATGTCGGTCCTCAACGAGGGCCAGAGCTTGTTCCATCCTGGCCCCCACCTGGTGGCATGAGCTCCCTGAAGAGACCGGGGCCCTGCCTGAACTCCCGCAGCCCCGCAGGGCCTGCAAAAGGGAGCTCCTCCACCAGGCATTTGCCTGAGACCGACCACCAGACCCCCCCACCTCTGACTTTCCCTCCACGGCCTGAAGCAGCCTGACCTCTCTAGGGAGTTTAGCTTGTTATGTTGTTATTGTTGGGATCGCTGAAGTTGTTGTTTAGAACCTCTGTTGGGTTGTTATTGTTGTATATTGACTATGTTGTATGTTGACTCGTTCCATGTATCCCCTATGATGTTGTATGTAAACCGCCCTGAGCCATATGCAAGGGCGGTATAGAAATCAAATGAAAAAAAAAAGTCATATAAGAACGAACTCTTCTTCTTTTAAAAAAATGGAGATAAAAGGAGCAGGGCAGACACCTATGTAATGTGTTATGGATCATACAGTGTAAAATTTACAAGACCACAACAAAGACAGCTAAGCAGCAAGAGGATTTATTTAGGATACATGTTTGCAAGCATGGAGAGATGACGAAGGGCGTACAATCTGACCTATCACGGATGGCTATATATCTTATTACAATTTTCTCTCTCGTTTCAAAAACAGGGTTGCACTTACCTGTAACTGTTGTTCATCGAGTGGTGTTCTGTGCAGTCACACATGGGTTCTGCGAAGATCGCAGGCCTGCTTCGGAGAAATAACTAGCTAACTTAAAGCTCAAAACACTCCCAAGAGTGCTAGCCCCTCCCTTCACAGGCTGACTTTCCCGCCCAAAGTCACGTGATGTGGGAGGAGCTAGCAATCTTCCCTCAGTCTTAACCCCTTGCCGCTGGAAACTATTTCCAATCAATATGTAGCGGCCCAGTGGGGATGGAGGGAGGGTTGTGTGACTGCACAGAACACCACTCGATGAACCACAGGTACAGGTAAGTGCAACCCTGTTTTCATCTTCGTGGGTTCTGTGCAGTCCCACATGGGAGATTAACAAGATCACTCACCGTGGAGCTGGGGTGGGCTATGTGCGCAGTAGTGATTGGAGTACTGCTTTTCCCACCGCCGCATCTCTAGTAGAGTCGACGTCCAGGGAATAATGTCGAACAAAAGTCCCCGGCGTCGACCAAGTAGCCGCCTTGCAGATGTCGGCCATGGGAAGCCCTGCCGCAAACGCTGCTGACGTCGCCTGAGCTCTAGTGGAATGCGCGGTTATCCGCCAGGGGCAATCCAGCTTGGAAAGTCTATATGCATGCCGAATCGCCTGTACTATCCAACGCGAAAGTGTCTGAGAGGTAGCAGTTGATACCTCTGAAGCACACAAAAAGTGATTTAACTTTCCTGAATTGTTGAGTTCTGTCCAAATAAAACAAAATGGCCCGTCTAACGTCCAAAGTGTGCATCTGTTTTTCAAAGTGTGATGATGGATTTGGAAAGAAAACCGGAAGGGTCAGGGACTGTCCCAGATGGAATTTAGAAACCACCTTAGGTAAAAAGGCTACACTAGGTCGTAGGATTACCTTGTCCGTAAACAGCTGTAAAAAGGGGGGCTCCATAGACAAGGCTGCCAGTTCCCCCACCCGTCGTGTTGATGTAACAGCCACAAGGAAGGCTACCTTGTATGACAAAAAAGACAGATCCGTTGTAGCCATAGGTTCAAACGGTTTATGGGTGAGAGCAGACAAGACAAGTGACAAACTCCATTGGGGAACCAAAGGGGAAACTGGGGGAAACAAATTCTTTAAACCCAAATTCTTTAACACGTGATATTGGATGCGAGAAAACTGGCTTGCCATCCACCCAATCATGGGAGGCCGAAATCGCGGCCAAGTGGATTTTGACCGAAGAGTTGGAGAGGCCTGACTCCTTTAGTGATGTTAAATAAGAGAGTATTTTAGTAATGTCACAAGACAATGCGCTGCAGTCGTTTAAAAGAGCCCATTGCTCAAATTTGAGCCATTTACTCAAATATGAACGGCGAGTTGAAGGCCTCCTAGCTGACTCCAAAACGTGCTTCACTGAAAGGGCACCCGAGGTTGGATGCGCCACGCTGTCAAGTGGAGTGGCTGCGGGTTGGGATGTAGGAATTTCCCCCAATGTAACAGGTTGGCCTGGCATGGTAGGTGCAAAAACTGACCCTGAGCCAGCCGAAACAGGGCAGGAAACCAGGTCTTTTGGGTCCAAAAGGGTGTTATTAGTATGGCGTGAGTGCTCCCTGACAGAAGCCTGGCCACCACTCGCCCTAGGAGACCGAAGGGAGGGAAGGCATAGCAAAAGGACCTCTCCCACTGGCGCTCAAAAGCATCCCCCAGAGATCTGGGGTCTGCTCCCCCTCTGGAGCAAAAACGGAGGCACTTTGTATTTGCGGCCGTCGCAAACAAATCTATCGAGGGTGTTCCCCATCTTTGAAACACTGGTTCGAGGTATTGGGTAGCTAGGGACCACTCTTGTAGTCGGTTGACATCCCTGCTTAGGGCGTCTGCCCAGGTGTTCTGGTCTCCTGCTATGTGGACTGCTGATAACTGAATGTTGGTGAAGGCTGCTAGGTTCCAAAGTCTTATGGCTTCCCTGCATAGGGTTATTGAACTTGTGCCACCTTGTTTCCGGATGTAATATACTGTGGCCACGTTGTCGGTGGTGACTAGTATCCGCTTCCCTCTCAGGATATCTGTAAACGAGAGAAGAGCATTCCTTACTGCCCGAAGCTCTAATAAATTAATATATAAGGATGCTTCATAGGAAGACCAAACACCTTGTGCAGAGAATTGTCCACAGTGTGCGCCCCATCCAAAAAGAGAAGCGTCGGTATACAAAATCAACTCCTCCTTTTGCGGTCCTAGAGGAACGCCCTTTGAAAGGTTTGTAGGATTAGCCCACCAGGACAAGGAGCGTGCCACCTGTCTCGGAATTGAGAAACGCTTCCACATACTGACCAAATGTGGTTTACAAACTGAAAGGAACCATAACTGCAGAGGTCTCATGTGTAACCTAGCATGTGGTGTGACCGCTGCAGTGGAAACCATGTGGCCCAGCAGGGATTGTATCTGATGAACGGTTTGGTACCTGTGAAACCTTGTCCTCTGTGCCATAGCTGAAAGCTTCAGTACTCTGCTGTGTGGCAGAAAAGCCATGTTTGCATTACTGTCCAAAAGTGCCCCAATAAACTCGAGAGATCGAGTAGGAATGAGAGTAGATTTTTGTGAATTAATGTTAAACTCCAACGATGTTAGGAGGTTTACGGAAATAGTGATAGCAGAGCGCAGCTCATCTTCAGAGTGCCCGACAATTAACCAGTCATCTAGGTATGGATAAAGTAATATACCCTGAGTGCGGAGATGTGAGACCACTACGTTTGTGATCTTAGTAAAAACTCTCGGGGCCGAGGATAAACCAAATGGGAGAACGATGTACTCATAATGCAACCCAGCTGCGTAGAAACGTAAGTATTTGGTACAGGCTGGATGGATGGTGATGTGGAAATAGGCGTCTTTTAGATCTACCTTGGCAAACCAGAGGTCTCCAGACAATTGTGGAAGGAGATCAAACAAGGATAACATCCTAAACCGTTTGGGCACAATATATTCGTTAAGGTTTCTAAGATCTAAAATAGGTCTTTTCCCACCATCCTTTTTGTCGACAATAAAATACTTGGAATAGAACCCCGGAGACGAGGGGGATGATCCCAGACATCTGATTGCCTTTTTATGCAATAATTCATCAATCTCATGTGCAATACTAGACTCCAACAAGCTATCCTGCAAGGGTGGTAAATTAAAAGGAGGTGTTCCATTAAATTCCAAGAAATAACCAAAGTTTATTATTGAATGAACCCATAAACTTTGAATAACCAAGGACCATGTTTGCGCAAAACAAGCTAAGGTGCCAACGGGGCATTCAGGAGCGGCCAGTCATTGTGACTGGGTCTGTCTACCCCTAGCATCTCTGTCACCCCCTTGTGGCCGATTACGGGGCCCTCCTCTCCTTTTTGACTGCTGTCAAAATCGCGGAGCAGGGGAGAAAGCCTGGGACCTGTTTTCAAAGAACCGGGAATGAAAAGATTGTGTACGAAAGGAGGGGCGGGTCCACTGCCGAGGGCGGGATTGGACAGAAGTGGAGCCTCCAACACCCAGCGATCTAACCTGGAGCTTATATTTACGCATTTTTTCTAGGACGTCATCCGTTTGAGGGCTGAACAGCTCATTCCCCTCAAACGGCAAGTCCTCAAGGGCTGTCTTAATATCAGCCGGGAGTGTAGAGGATTTTAGCCACGAATAGCGGCGCATGACCACAGAGGTAGACATAACTCTACCTAAGCAGTCAACTGCATGACGAGAGGCCTTGACTTGCTGTTTGGCCAAGTCCTTCCCTTCAGGCAGCAGGGACTGAATAAGGGGCTTGTGTTCTTCAGTCAGAGAAGCCAATACAGGTTCCAACCTCTCCCAGAGAGTAGCCTGGTAACGGCTCATGATAGTTTGGAGGTTGGCAATCCTAATGCCTAATGCGGCCGAGGAATAAAGGCGTCTGCCAAAGGCATCCATCTTCCGACCTTCCCTATCTAAGGGTGCCGAATGTTGTTCATTTTTACCCCTGACTGGTAAAATGGCAGAGAACACAGATCACGATTTGGGATGTTTGTACAAATAAGTACAGCCCTCCTCTTGTACTCTATACAGGTGGTCTATTTTCTGTGAGGTAGGAAGGGCAGAGGCAGGCGTCTGCCAGGTCTTCTCCAAGACCTCTGAGACACCTCGAATAAAAGGGAGCGTGATAGGCCCCAAATCAGGGGAGTACAAAAACTCCATTAAGGGGTCTTCAGACTTTTCAGAGACAACCCTATACTGTAGTTTAAGTGCATTCGCCATGCGGATCAACTGCTCGGCATAGGGCTTGATCTCATCCGTCGGGGATTGACCCGAAACAACCCCAACCTCCTCCTGAAAGATCAACAGAGTCATCAAGGTCCTCATAATAAAAGAGTTCGTGTCCTTGTCTCGACGTGGATGTCTCAACGTCGAGGGAGAGACCTGCCATCGGCGTCGAGGTGGCGACGGGATAGAATTACACTCTCGATGTCGATTCGGCGACGACATGCGTGACGGGGACAGAGACGACAGCTGCTCTCGACTCCTCACAGATGGGGGAGAGGACTGGTCCCCATGTCGACCAGGCGACGAAAGTAGGCGATCACCTCGACGTTGATAGGACGGGGAGGAAGAATGCTCCCGACTTCGAAGTGGCAGTTGGTTGCGACGTCGAGCCGTTAGAGAAGAATGCTCTTGTCGTCGAGCAGACAAAGAGGTCTGTCATCGTTCTAGCCTACGCTCGTCAGAATCAGAGCCTTGAGCCGGCAAGTGCAAAGCCGGAGCCGAAGTTTGAGATCGATGTCCCGAAAAAGTCATGTCTTTAGGCAACGGCCGTCCGCAGCGACTCTCAAGACGCCGGCACCATCATAGGTATCAGGGACTCAGTAGATGACGCCGATGACGACAGTCGATGTTGAGGTCATATGACGTCATCGTCCGACGACGAGGGGGAGAGTTGGCGTCGAAGCGTCGGCGGCGAGCGTCGTAGGTGAGAGCTCGCAGCATCAGGCTGCTGTTCAGGCCGCGGTTCTGAGAGCTCCAGCTGAGGGCCTCTCGACGTCGAAGATTCAGACGTCATATCATGAGGGTCCCTCGATGTCAAGGGCTCAGAAGACTGTGCTGGCGCCGAAGGCTGTAAGGGTGAGTCAGCAGCTCGTACAGCCGTACCTGAGGCAGAAGCCTGGTCTCCCGAACGGCCTCTTGACCCCGATCGCCGTCTCGGTGGCGAGGGAGAGACTTGCCTCGTAATTCTTCTTGATCTCCCCGATGGTAAGAGGGACGAGGCTCTGGAACGTGGGGCAGCCCTCTTTCTCTTCTTCTTTGGTGGTTCTGAGGCTGCCTTGTTCAACCCCTTGCCTCCAGAAGGCCCCTGAGGGGGAGCTGTAGAAGAGGAAGGCCCTGAAGTTTCAGGAGCCATGAGGGATTTCTCCCAAAGAGCTGATTTTAAACGCCTTGCTCTCTCATCTCTCGTTTTCGGAGTGAGTCTTCTACAAGAAGGGCATGTAGACACTGAGTGTCCTTCGCCCAAACAAAGTAGGCAAGAAGAATGGTGGTCGGATTGAGCCATCTTGGCTCTACATTGACCACATTTTTTAAATAAAGCCATTTTTAAATAAAGCCTGTCAGAAAGTTATTTTCTCACCTGAGGTGAATAGAAGAGCTAGTTAGGTAGCGTCCTTCTCCTACCAGCGGCAAAAAAAGGACTGAGGGAAGATTGCTAGCTCCTCCCACGTGGCTTTGGGCGGGAAAGTCAGCCTGTGAGGGGAGGGGCTAGCACTCTTGGGAGTGTTTTGAGCTTTAAGTTAGCTAGTTATTTCTCCAAAGCAGGCCTGCGATCTTCGCAGAACCCATGTGGGACTGCACAGAACCCACAAAGATGAAGAATACATTCCTTTATATTGAGGGATGCTACATTCAGGAGCTATCTACTTTTGACAAACTCAAGGTTACTTTGAGAGACAAAGAAATAACTATACACATACATTCTGCCTGACCTAAAAATAAACCATAGACAGACTGTGTCTAAAGGGTGTTCCACAAATCTGTATTTGTGTTCTCAATTGTGTTCCACAAATCTATATAATCTATATCAACTGTGACTAGCCCATGTGGATTAGGGCAGGGGGATATTTCGGTGTCTGTGGCCTAATTCACACAAGAAGGGAAATGATGTTGAAGGCAGAACAGGGAGGAATTGGCTACCATGTAATCTCCCCCTAAGAAGAGTCTCCAGTCTGATTTTCCCTTCACATAGCTGAAGATATGGCTTTGGAATAATGTGACCATATGTCCCCCTCCCCCCAGCCCAGCCGAAAGGCATTTTAGAAGGAAAAAACCCTGTTTGTATTCCTTGCCTCTTTGCCCTGGCTGGAGGTTGGCAACCCCTGGTGTCTCCAAGCTGTGCAGGCCTAGGTTTTTCCCGACCTCCAGGCATAGCCTGGAGGCATAGCCTGGAGGTTGACAACCACTGGTCAATGCTGTCCCTCTTTCTCAGTCTTGAAATCGGGTCACCTTACTCTGGAAAGCTCATCTGTCACCACTAGGCCACCATCCCCAAAGGTCGGTCCTCTCCCACACTCAACTCACATTCCACACCACAGGATCTTGACACCCATCTCTGCACACCCACGCCCTCATTGGCCACCACACCACCACAACCTCCCAAACAACACACACATTCAACCCCATGACCCTACAGACTGGACGACCCCTCCCCTTCCTCTACCCACCGCCAAGCTCTAGTGCCGGTTTCATTCCTGGACACAATGGGCTTAGCCCCTGCTATTTATATAAAAGTCTTTACACCTATTTACAAAGATTAGGCGTTGGAGGCCCCGCTGCAGCCGTATCCTCAGTCCCCCCCCTACACCCCTGGGCTGCTGGTGGTGCGGCTCAGGCCACCCGGGGTGGGGCTGGGGAGGGCTGGCTACGGGGGGGCAACTGGGCGCTGGCCAGGTTCTCCTGGGTCACGGGGTTCCGGAGCAAGGCATTCTGGGACGGGGACTTCTCTGCAGGAAAGGGGGCATCTTGTGGGCTCCAGCCAGGCCTCTCCGAAGGTGGGAGGGGCCAGGAGGTCCCTGTCCAGGCCAGCCAATCAACGCTCTGGAGAACTGAGGTTTCCTCAGGCCAGCCAATCAGCATTTGCACAGCCAGCTGGGAAAAGGGTGGGATTCCCTCAAGGGCCAATGAATATGCTCCTTGGAGCAGCAGGATCTTCGGGGAGCGAGGGGAAGCGGTTGCTGCGGGTTTCGGATCCCTTTGGATCTTGTGTCTCTTTCCCGAGCAGGGGGATCCCTGGGAGACTGTGCACCCAACCAGCGGCTTGGCAGGCCGACTTCCCCTGCCTCTGAAGGCCTCTTTTTCTCTCCACAAAAAGCCCCAAACGCTTTTGCCTTCTCTCCTCCGGAGGAGTCCAGCATCTGCCATTTTGGGCTGGTCCTTCCTGATCATTCCCCTGCTCGGAGGGCTCCTTTGGGCAGTGGGGAGCCCGGAGTTATAGGCAGGGCCCCGAAGGGAACACAGCAGCTCTGCCCATCTCCAGGCCAATCCCCTCCCAGGTGGACACGGTTCATCCAGCCAGGGCCAAAGGAACGGGCCCCGCTGTTTGCGGACGGACGGTCCAGGCAAGGTCAGGCAAGCGCTCCAAGGTGACTCCGGCCCTGAGGACGAGGAACTCTCCGACAGACGGGAAGACGGGAAGATTTTGCCCATCCCACGCAGGACAAGCACCCTCCGGGACATTATCTCAAAGCCCAGATTTAGGCTGGAGGCCAAACGGGCCGCCCTTCTGGGACTGGGGGAGGTGGGTCCACCACTCTTGGTCATCACGTGGCCTGGGGATTGGAGGACTTGGTGGACGGCTGATCTTCTGGAGGGCTAAAGGGAGGAAAAGAAGCTGGGGAGCGGATTCCTGACCCTCTCGGCCTCCTTGCGGCCACTGACAGGAGGGGTGTCTGAGGGCTGGGCTGGGTTCAGCACCAGGAGGCTATGCAGAAGGTCCCCGATTCCGTCCCTGGCCTCTCTGCTTTCAAGGATCTCTGTTCTTGGGAGAAATGTTTCTCTTTCCGTGACCCAGGAGAACCAATGGCAGGAACTGGTCTGACTGTGCAGAAGCAATCCCAGAGGCTAATCTGGTTTCGCAATGGATCTTTGGTGGCCGGTCGGGTGCGTCTTGCATGCTGAAAACCCCGAGCTCAATCTCCACCTCAAGAAATCCAATGAAGCAGTGAAGTGGACAGCTACAGTGAATTGACATGATGCTCAGCTAAAGCTAAGAGTCAGGCCAGGCACGTGACTCTAAAAAGCACAATGGATTTCGGGGAGGTCCCCTCATTCACTGGTGGGGCACAGAAGCTTCCGTTCAGGTGACCTCCCCCAAAAGACCCTCCGACCCAGACCCCAGCAAGCTGCTGCCAGCCAGAGGAGAGGAGACTACAGGATTGCGCACTCTGACAGCGCATGGGGCAGAGGTCTATGGGGGCTCCTCCCGGCAGCCAGTTTGCCCTTTCGGCCATCCTGCGCTTGGGATGATCTGCCCCTGCTCTTCCGCAAGGATTCCCTGTGACATTTGTTCCTAGGACCTCCACTTCCTAGGAAAAGGAACGCTGTGTTCCTGGGTGTTCCTCCACATTGTCCTCGGCCACTTCTGTTTTGTCTCAGGCTTTCATGTTGAGCAGAAATCACTTTCCGACAGATCTCGCTCACTCACGAATGAAATCACACCTTCCTTTTGGGCATGGACCGTCTCCAGACCGAGGCCCTGTTTCAAAGAGAGCCCAGCCGGGGGACAGGAAGGGGCTGGGCAGGCAGGGCAGAGAAGGGGCAGAAATGCCTGTCCTTCCCCTGTAGTATCTTGCCCTCAGGCGTCCTCCCGGGAAAGGAAGGGCCGTCGCAGGCAGCACATTCGATCAAGGCCCAGGTGTGCTGACACTCCAGCACAGACCCTGGCCCCAAAGAGAAGAGCCTTGCATCATGGGAGAGCCACTAAAACCCACTTCTTGCTCTCAAGCAGGACTTGGAGCTAGGCTTCCCCAACCCGCTTGCAGTGCGCCTGTGTGTGTGTGTGTGTCAACCTGCATGCCGGATCCTGCGCCTCGCCCCCCCCCCCAGTGCTGGCTGCTTTGGCGGCTGAATCGCACAACCCTAGACTTGGCTCAGGTGTGCCAGTCTGCGGGGGAGAGGTGACTGCCCACATCACAATACGGCTACGTGGGGATTTGAACCTGGGTCTCCCCAAACTTAAAAAAAAGAACAAAGAAAAGGGGAAAGCTGATTGGTGGCTGGTTCTGCAAACCCCCGTGGCCAGGTGTAGGCAGGCCTATGTCCCATCAGCAAATCTGTCCCCTAACCAAGGTTTTGGCCACTTAGGGGCATAGCCTGGAGGGAGAGTGACCACCCTCTCTCCAAAGCAAGGCTCCTGACACAGCGGCCAAGGCAAATGCAGCCAGGAGCAGGCAGGGCACACCTGAGCAGGAGGGGGGTCCTTCATAATACTCCCTCACCCACAAAGCTAAGAGTCGTTTTTTATACTCCACTTTTCACTGAAGTCTCAAAGAAGCTTACAATTGCCTTCCCTTCCTCTCCCCACAACAGACACCCTGTGTGGTGGGGCTGAGAGAACTCTGAGAGAACTGCTCTTCAAGATCAACTCTAAGAGAACTGTGACTAGCCCAAGGTCACTCAGCTGGCTGCACGTGGAGGAGCAGTGAATCAAACCCGGCTTGCCAGATTAGAAGTCACACTGGCAGGACCTTTTTATTATTATTATTATTATTATTATTAGATTTATTTCCCGCCACTCCCTTGTGGCTTGTGGCGGGTCACAGAATCCCCATTAAAACCCCATTAAAACAATAATAGCATTACCAATATTACCGGCATGGCAGAGAACAGCAACTCAGCTTCCCCCCCCTCCCACTACTAGCGGGTGGAGAGGAGGTCCTGATGATGTTTACTTTGGGTCCGAATCCCGAGTCCCCGGGGGGGGGGGAGCATAGATCTATATTATCGGCCCCGGCCTCAACCATAAACCTTTCTTTCTCTAAGGCAGGGTTACCAGCCCAGGACAAGGTGAAAATACCAATATTAGGATCCCATCAGTGAAAACAACCCATAATTCTCTTGGTCCATTACTTACATCAGATGGTTTCAGAGGGCAGTCCTACCGGCCTACAGCTGGATGCAAAAAAAAAAAAAAGCTGGATGCATGTCCTGGAGAACCTCCAAGACTAACACTATTTGGCGGGTGTCCAATTTTGAGAGTCAGATACCAATTAAGAGGGCTATAACTCCCGAAACCTTACACCCAAGAATCATGTTTGTCCCTAAGATACTTTTGAATCTAGCTGTGCACGCTTCAAAGTTTGTGCTGCAAGCCTCAGGACATGTATTCTCCAGTCTCACCACTGAGGCCTTCTGACTGCTAATTGGGTTGAGCTTTCCCTTCTCTCTCCCCTGCTCTCTGTGTTGTCTCCTCATAGAAAGTCTCCACTGAAGATCTCCTCTGCCTCTCATCTTGACTCCAAACCAACAAACACCAGCCCAGCTCCTCTTAGGAACTTGTTAAATGGCTACAAAGGCAAACCACAGTTGTGAATCTGACAGCCTGAGCACTTCCCAGATGCTCCTGCACAGCCCAAGGAGGAGCACTCACCCCACCAGGCATACCAGGAGGGAGGGAAATGGGGCTGAGCCCTGCTGCCCCCATATTCTACAGCCAGTCTTATTCAGGCAACCTGGGTAGCAATTATGTTCATAAGAACAACATTCAAGTGCAGCAGCACCTTACAGAGCCACCCATAAGCTATCATGTTCAAAGCCACAGCACCCAAATGTTGTGCAGCTGCTACAGACTAATACAGCGACTCACCTGAAATGCTTTCGCCAGTAGTGCCACCTAAAGGCATAGGGGGAAACAATGAGAAAATCCTAACGCCAGAGTATTAAATAGACTAACTAGGACATTTCCACACCCATTGAATGTTTGCCAACAGAAGCCGCGATATTCCGGCCCCTCCATGTGACGTCACCCACATCCAGCATCTGGGCAGAGACCGGCTCACTCCATCCTCTATTTTAAAGTGCGAGTTTGGGAATCACAAAAACTGATGGACAGCCAAAGTTACCAACAAGATAGTTTTAGAGAGGAGCAAAACAACTTTGTCATCAGAAGGCAAGATATCACGGCTAAAGCTCACTTACTTCGGACACATCGTGCGATCAGACTCCTTAGAAAAATCCTTAATCCTCGGCATGGTCAGTGGCAAAAGGAAACGTGGTCGCCAAAGGATCGGCTGGCTCGACACAATCAAAGCCGATACAGGGAAGACCATGAACCAACTAAAAGAAGCAGCCAGAGATGGAAACGTATGGCAAAAACTTTCCTATAGGTTGGACACGACTGAACGGATAACATCATCATCATCATCACTGGAGAGCCACCAGCAGGCAACCAGCAGAGGGAAGGCACGGAGGCTCAATCATGCTAAAGCCGCCTGCTTCACCCCAGCCTCACCCCACCTTCCTCTCCCTTGTTCCTGGGGACAGAAATTTCTTTTTTTTAATGGCTAACTACCTGGAGCAACTAACAGGTGGACAAGTGTGTAGGTGATGCCAGAAATGCCAGAATAAAAGAATATTTCCCCGAAGTTGTAACACAAAGCATGCCTCTCCAAAATCCCTCCTCCACCAAAGTCAGAAACAAGATTAATTTTTAAAAGACTCATGATCCCATAAGGGTTGGCATTCAGAAAGCATTGTGCATCTATGATTTTTCGCACAGGCATTGCAACGGAGAAGTATGATTTAAAAAAAATTAGCAGGTATCGCGGGACCTTTAAAACATGGAGAGAGGATTTCGTTGCCTGGATTAATTGACAGGCAGAAGCGTGACGCATATAAGGCGCATTGCTCTCTTCGCCATTTCCATATGCGGAGGGTAAGACGTGAAAAGAAGGCAGACAAGTGTGAGACAGTTGAGGAGGGGCTGGGAGGCATGATAAAATTTAGCGCTTTGTCATACAGCTGGCCTAACGCTATTTTTGCTGATGTGTGGAAATTGCCCTGGAATCCTCAGCTAAATTTCCTCAGCAAAGTAAACAGATTACTTCTTACCACAAAGAGGAGATGTTTCACATCAGATTAAACACTGTATTGGCCCATGTCGGAATGTATTAGACAATGCTTACACCTCTATCCTCCTTATGATTCCCTGTGTTTTATCTTCAAATCTTGATTGTGTGCATTTTACATTGGACTGAAATGGCCTATGGCCGTTCAATAAATTGAATGCTGAATACTGTATTGACGACAACCACTTCAAAATCAAATGGCAGCTGGTACAGAAATGTGTTACTTGAATTTTGAATTTAAAAGGATAAAATAATAAGTAACAGAATAATAAAATAGGACAAAAATAACAAAACAGGGTAAAATAAATGAATAAAAATCAAACAACACTGAATGCTTTGTTCCTGGTCACTAATATTAACAAACTAGGGGCAAAGCCTGTTGCAGCCAGGAATGCAGTGGGCACTAGCCCCCCTTCCCCGCCCTGGGCAGGACAGCTGAGCCCCCCTCCCCGCGGCTCCCCAAAGGGCCTTTTCGGGGGGGGGAAGCTGGCAGGGATCCTGTACCTCCCTGCGTCGCCCTAGGCAGCCCTGCCAAGGCCTGACATGGCCACGGTCTGAGCTGTTCAAAATGGTGGGATGAGCCCCTGGAACAGATCCTGGCCCTGGCAGAGCCAAAACAGTTCCTCGGGGGCCTGAAAACGGGAACTCTTCCGCCAGGCTTTTGGTTGGGACCAGTGAAATCATGACCACCCATGGGATCCCTCCGTATTTTTAAGACGCCCCAGACTGTATTCTAGCTACAGAAAAACTAAATGCCCTCTATGACTGGGACTGCTGGTTGCAGGTATTCTTGCTCATTTTGTCTTAATTGCTTTTCATTTTTAACTTTTAATTTTAATTAATTGTTTTAACATTATATGCTATGGAATATTGGTGTACATCTCCCTGAGCGAGTTTGCTGGGAGGGTGGAACAGAAGTTAAATTAAGAAATAAAAATCAATAAAGGCATTCAAAGTAAAACCCAAAAGTGCCCTTAACAAACCAGGGCATCAGAACCAGGCAATGTAACAACAGGGCCTCTTCCGCAAGGATCTTGGGGTGGGGGGTGGGGGCAAAACCTGCTTATTTGACCATCTTTATCTCATGCCTATTTTCAACTGCATAAAATGGACCTTAACGATTCTCAGGGAAATCATCACCCAGCCCTTGGAGGAGGAGGTGAGAGGGATGTGGGGACTGGCCTCGAGAGACCATCTCACTACCAGGGGGGCTGTGCGAACACAAACCAGAGCCCCCCCCCCTGAAAGGTCCTTAGATTTTGGTACAAATGGGGCAAATCCCCTTCAGCCTCTCTCAGAACCTAGGTCAGGTTTGAGCGGAGGAACGGGTGGGGCTTGCACCCAGCCACCCAAAAGCCCTTGGGGGCGGGGGTGAGGAGGCAGACTGGAAACATTCAGCGATACCCTGATATTCCCCACCTGCATGGAGGGGCTCCGACAGGGACCTCCCAGCACAGGAGCCCTTCTGGGTGAAGGAGGGACCATTTGCCAGGGACCAGACCAGACCCTCAGCCTCCCTCAGGGCAGGTCAGGGGTGTCGCCTCCGATGGCCAGTGGCTGTTCAGAGTCTCAGGCTGAGGCCATTCCCATCCCCCGTTGCCTGATACATGAACTGCAGAGGTCCGAGCGGGAACCTGGGCCCTTCTGCATGCCAAGAAAATGCTCTTCCCACTGAGCTGCAGCCCCTCACCAAACCCTCATTCAGGACATTTTTGTCACCTGGACACATCCTAAAGAAGCCCTGGATACTTTCCACCAGGGACAAAGTCACTGTGTATACGTGCATATAAGCCGACCCGCATATAACCCGAGGCACCGAATCTCCCCCCAAAATGCTGGAAAACGTATTGATTCACATATAAACTGAGAGTGGTGTTTCTGTAGTGGCTTTTTCTCCTTTCCTCCCCTCACGCCTCCCATTTTGAGCAGGATCTTTTCCCCCTTTTCTTCCCACCTTTCTCCTCCCTCTTTCCCTCTGAAGAGTCTTGCCTTTTGATATGCAATCCGGTTCTGCTTCCCCTCCCTTCCCATGCCTTCCTCGAGGGAACTATCCTCCTGATGCTCTCTGCTCAGAGGGCTTGGAGGCAGAAACAGACTAGAAGACAGAAAAAAGGCCAAACTCCAAAGAGACATTGGAGACCTCCTGACATGACATCACAAAGAGCTCACCAGTGTAGAATTGAGAAGAAACAAACCTCTTACTGGCTTTTCGGGCAATCTTTAAACAGACTAAAAGTCAGACAAGGGCCAGAGACGCTGGATACCTACTGACATGACATCACAAAGACCTCACATGTGACCTCACACAACAGAGAGACACATGTGGCCAAACAACAGAGAGACACTGGAGAACTTCTGAGATGACATCACAAAGAGGTCACCTGTGTTACCTTGACAGGAAGAAAACCTCTTACTTGCTTTTGGGGGGATCTTTAAACAGACTAAAAGTCAGAAAAGGGGCCAAACTACAGAGAGACACTGGAGACCTCCTGACGTGACATCACAAAGACCTCACCTGTGTTTAATTGAGAAGAAACAAACCTCTTACTGGCTTTTCGGGCAATCTTTAAACAGACTAAAAGTCAGACAAGGGCCAGAGACGCTGGATACCTACTGACATGACATCACAAAGACCTCACATGTGTATAATTGAGAAGGAAAAAACCTCTTACTGGCTTTTGGGGAGATCCTTGAACAGTCTAGGAGTCAGAAAAGGGGCCAAACTACAGAGAGTCACTGGAGACCTACTGAGATGACATCACAAAGAGCTCACCTGTGTTGCCTTGACAGGAAGAAAAACGTCTTATTGGCTTTTTGGGGCGTTCTTTAAACAGTCTAAAATTCATAAAAGGACCAGAGACACTGGAGACCTTCTGAGATGACATCACAAAGAGGTCACCTGTGTTTAATTGAAAAGAAAAAAACATCTTATTGGCTTTTGGGGCAATCTTTAAACAGACTAAAAGTCAGAAAAGGGTCAGAGACACTGGATACCTACTGACATGTCATCACAAACACCTCACCTGTGTTTAATTGAGAAGAAAAAAAAGCTCTTACTGGCTTCTGAGGCGATCTTTAAACAGTCTAAAATTCATAAATGGGCCAGAGACACTGGATGCCTACTGACATGACATCACAAAGACCTCATCTGTGTTTAATTGAGAAGATAAAAACTTCTTACTGGCTTATGGGGCGATCTTTAACAGACTAAAAGAAAGAAAAGGGGCCAAACTCCAGAGAGACACAGAAGACCTACTGAGATGACATCACAAACAGCTCACTGACTAAAAGTCAGACAAGGGCCAGAGACGCTGGATACCTACTGAAATGACATCACAAAGACCTCACCTGTGTATAATTGAGAAGAAAAAAACTTCTTACTGTATTTTGAGGCGATCATTAAACTGTCTAGGAGTCAAAAACGGGACGAAACTCCAGAGAGACACAGAAGACCTAGTGAGATTACATGACAAAGAGCTCACCTGTGTTGCCTTGACAGGAAGAAAACGTCTTATTGGCTTTTGGAGTGATCTTTAAACAGTCTAAAATTCATAAAAGGGTCAGAGACACTGGATACCTGCTGACATGACATTACAAAGACCTCACCTGTGTTTAATTGAGAAGAAAAAAAACTCTTACTGTCTTTTGAGGCGATCCTTAAACAGTCTAGGAGTCAGAAACAGGACCAAACTCGAGAGAGACACTAGAGACCTGCTGACATGACATTACAAAGACCTCACCTGTGTTTAATTGAGAAGAAAAAAAACTCTTAATGTCTTTTGAGGCGATCCTTAAACAGTCTAGGAGTCAAAAAAGGGGCCAAACTACAGAGAGAAACTGGAGAACGTCTGAGATGACATCACAAAGAGCTCACCTCTGTTGCCTTGACAGGGAAAAAATGTCTTAGGCTTTTGGGGCAATCTTTAAAGAGTCCAAAATTCATAAAAAGGCCAGAGACACTGGATACCTATTGACATGACATCACAAAGACCTCATCTGTGTTTAATTGAAAAGAAAAAAACCTCTTACTGGCTTATGGGGTGATCTTTAACATACTAAAAGTAAGAAAAGGGGCCAAACTACAGAGAGACACTGGAGACCTCCTGACGTGACATCACAAAGACCTCACCTGTGTTTAATTGAGAAGAAAAAAAACTCTTACTGTCTTTTGAGGCGATCCTTAAACAGTCTAGGAGTCAAAAAAGGGGCCAAACTACAGAGAGAAACTGGAGAACTTCTGAGATGACATCACAAAGAGCTCACCTGTGTTACCTTGACAGGAAGAAAACCTCTTACTAGCTTTTGGGGGGATCTTTAAAAAGACTATAAGTCAGAAAAGGGGCCAAACTACAGAGAGACACTGGAGACCTCCTGACATGACATCACAAAGACCTCATCTGTGTTTAATTGAGAAGAAAAAAACCTCTTACTGTCTTTTGAAGCAATCCTTAAACCGTCTAGGAGTCAAAAAAGGGGCCAAACTATAGAGAGACACTGGAGAACTTCTGAGATGAGCTCACCTCTGTTGCCTTGACAGGAAAAAAACATCTTATTGGCTTTTGGGGCAATCTTTAAACAGACTAAAATTCATAAAATGGCCAGAGACACTGGATACCTACTGACATAACATCACAAACACCTCACCTGTGTTTAATTGAGAAGAAAAAAAAGCTCTTACTGGCTTCTGAGGCGATCTTTAAACAGACTAAAAGTCAGAAAAGGGGCCAAACTACAGAGAGAAACTGGAGAACTTCTGAGATGACATCACAAAGAGCTCACCTCTGTTGCCTTGACAGGGAAAAAATGTCTTATTGGCTTTTGGGGCAATCTTTAAAGAGTCCAAAATTCATAAAAAGGCCAGAGACACAGAAGACCTACTGAGATGACATCACAAAGAACTCACCTGTGTTGCCTTGACAGGAAGAAAACCTCTTACTAGCTTTTGGGGGGATCTTTAAACAGATTAAAAGTCAGAAAAGGGGCCAAACTACAGAGAGACACTGGAGACCTCCTGACGTGACATCACAAAGACCTCACCTGTGTTTAATTGAGAAGAAAAAAACCTCTTACTGTCTTTTGAGGCGATCCTTAAACAGTCTAGGAGTCAAAAAAGGGGCCAAACTACAGAGAGAAACTGGAGAACTTCTGAGATGACATCACAAAGAGCTCACCTGTGTTACCTTGACAGGAAGAAAACCTCTTACTAGCTTTTGGGGGGATCTTTAAAAAGACTAAAAGTCAGAAAAGGGGCCAAACTACAGAGAGACACTGGAGACCTCCTGACATGACATCACAAAGACCTCATCTGTGTTTAATTGAGAAGAAAAAACCCTCTTACTGTCTTTTGAAGCAATCCTTAAACCGTCTAAGAGTCAAAAAAGGGGCCAAACTATAGAGACACTGGAGAACTTCTGAGATGAGCTCACCTCTGTTGCCTTGACAGGAAAAAAACATCTTATTGGCTTTTGGGGCAATCTTTAAACAGACTAAAATTCATAAAATGGCCAGAGACACTGGATACCTACTGACATAACATCACAAACACCTCACCTGTGTTTAATTGAGAAGAAAAAAAAGCTCTTACTGGCTTCTGAGGCGATCTTTAAACAGTCTAAAATTCATAAATGGGCCAGAGACACTGGATGCCTACTGACATGACATCACAAAGACCTCATCTGTGTTTAATTGAGAAGATAAAAACTTCTTACTGGCTTATGGGGCGATCTTTAACAGACTAAAAGAAAGAAAAGGGGACAAACTCCAGAGAGACACAGAAGACCTACTGAGATGACATCACAAACAGCTCACTGACTAAAAGTCAGACAAGGGCCAGAGACGCTGGATACCTACTGAAATGACATCACAAAGACCTCACCTGTGTATAATTGAGAAGAAAAAAACTTCTTACTGTATTTTGAGGCGATCATTAAACTGTCTAGGAGTCAAAAACGGAACCAAACTCCAGAGAGACACAGAAGACCTAGTGAGATTACATGACAAAGAGCTCACCTGTGTTGTCTTGACAGGAAGAAAACGTCTTATTGGCTTTTGGAGTGATCTTTAAACAGTCTAAAATTCATAAAAGGGTCAGAGACACTGGATACCTGCTGACATGACATTACAAAGACCTCACCTGTGTTTAATTGAGAAGAAAAAAAACTCTTACTGTCTTTTGAGGCGATCCTTAAACAGTCTAGGAGTCAGAAACAGGACCAAACTCGAGAGAGACACTAGAGACCTGCTGACATGACATTACAAAGACCTCACCTGTATTTAATTGAGAAGAAAAAAAACTCTTACTGTCTTTTGAGGCGATCCTTCAACAGTCTAGGAGTCAAAAAAGGGGCCAAACTACAGAGAGAAACTGGAGAACTTCTGAGATGACATCACAAAGAGCTCACCTCTGTTGCCTTGACAGGGAAAAAATGTCTTATTGGCTTTTGGGGCAATCTTTAAAGAGTCCAAAATTCATAAAAAGGCCAGAGACACAGAAGACCTACTGAGATGACATCACAAAGAACTCACCTGTGTTGCCTTGACAGGAAGAAAACCTCTTACTAGCTTTTGGGGGGATCTTTAAACAGATTAAAAGTCAGAAAAGGGGCCAAACTACTGAGAGACACTGGAGACCTCCTGACGTGACATCACAAAGACCTCACCTGTGTTTAATTGAGAAGAAAAAAACCTCTTACTGTCTTTTGAGGCGATCCTTAAACAGTCTAGGAGTCAAAAAAGGGGCCAAACTACAGAGAGAAACTGGAGAACTTCTGAGATGACATCACAAAGAGCTCACCTGTGTTACCTTGACAGGAAGAAAACCTCTTACTAGCTTTTGGGGGGATCTTTAAAAAGACTAAAAGTCAGAAAAGGGGCCAAACTACAGAGAGACACTGGAGACCTCCTGACATGACATCACAAAGACCTCATCTGTGTTTAATTGAGAAGAAAAAAACCTCTTACTGTCTTTTGAAGCAATCCTTAAACCGTCTAAGAGTCAAAAAAGGGGCCAAACTATAGAGAGACACTGGAGAACTTCTGAGATGAGCTCACCTCTGTTGCCTTGACAGGAAAAAAACATCTTATTGGCTTTTGGGGCAATCTTTAAACAGACTAAAATTCATAAAATGGCCAGAGACACTGGATACCTACTGACATAACATCACAAACACCTCACCTGTGTTTAATTGAGAAGAAAAAAAAGCTCTTACTGGCTTATGAGGCGATCTTTAAACAGTCTAAGGTAAAGGTATCCCCTGTGCAAGCACCGAGTCATGTCTGACCCTTGAGGTGACGCCCTTTAGTGTTTTCATGGCAGACTCAATACGGGGTGGTTTGCCAGTGCCTTCCCCAGTCATGACCGTTTACCCCCCAGCAAGCTGGGTACTCATTTTACCGACCTCGGAAGGATGGAAGGCTGAGTCATCCTTGAGCCGGCTGCTGGGATTGAACTCCCAGCCTTATGGGCAAAGCTTTCAGACGGCTGCCTTACCACTCTGCGCCACAAGAGGCCCTTTTAAACAGTCTAAAATTCATAAATGGGCCAGAGACACTGGATGCCTACTGACATGACATCACAAAGACCTCATCTGTGTTTAATTGAGAAGATAAAAACTTCTTACTGGCTTATGGGGCGATCTTTAACAGACTAAAAGAAAGAAAAGGGGCCAAACTCCAGAGAGACACAGAAGACCTACTGAGATGACATCACAAACAGCTCACTGACTAAAAGTCAGACAAGGGCCAGAGACGCTGGATACCTACTGAAATGACATCACAAAGACCTCACCTGTGTATAATTGAGAAGAAAAAAACTTCTTACTGTATTTTGAGGCGATCATTAAACAGTCTAGGAGTCAAAAAAGGGGCCAAACTACAGAGAGAAACTGGAGAACTTCTGAGATGACATCACAAAGAGCTCACCTCTGTTGCCTTGACAGGGAAAAAATGTCTTATTGGCTTTTGGGGCAATCTTTAAAGAGTCCAAAATTCATAAAAAGGCCAGAGACACTGGATACCTATTGACATGACATCACAAAGACCTCATCTGTGTTTATTTGAAAAGAAAACAACCTCTTACTGGCTTATGGGGTGATCTTTAACATACTAAAAGTAAGAAAAGGGGCCAAACGCCAGAGAGACACAGAAGACCTACTGAGATGACATCACAAAGAACTCACCTGTGTTGCCTTGACAGGAAGAAAACCTCTTATAGGCTTTTGAGGTGATCCTTAAACAGTCTAAAATTCATAAAAGGGCCAGAAACACTGGATACCTGCTGACATGACATCACAAAGACCTCACCTCTGTTTAATTGAGAAGAAAAAAACCTCTTATTGTCTTTTGAGGCGATCCTTAAACAGTCTAGGAGTCAAAAAAGGGGCCAAACTACAGAGAGAAACTGGAGAACTTCTGAGATGACATCACAAAGAGCTCACCTCTGTTGCCTTGACAGGGAAAAAATGTCTTATTGGCTTTTGGGGCAATCTTTAAAGAGTCCAAAATTCATAAAAAGGCCAGAGACACTGGATACCTATTGACATGACATCACAAAGACCTCATCTGTGTTTAATTGAAAAGAAAACAACCTCTTACTGGCTTATGGGGTGATCTTTAACATACTAAAAGTAAGAAAAGAGGCCAAACGCCAGAGAGACACAGAAGACCTACTGAGATGACATCACAAAGAACTCACCTGTGTTGCCTTGACAGGAAGAAAACCTCTTACTAGCTTTTGGGGGGATCTTTAAACAGACTAAAAGTCAGAAAAGGGGCCAAACTACAGAGAGACACTGGAGACCTCCTGACGTGACATCACAAAGACCTCACCTGTGTTTAATTGAGAAGAAAAAAACCTCTTACTGTCTTTTGAGGCGATCCTTAAACAGTCTAGGAGTCAAAAAAGGGGCCAAACTACAGAGAGAAACTGGAGACCTACTGAGATGACATCACAAAGAGCTCACCTGTGTTGCCTTGACAGGGAATAAAATGCCTTAGTGGCTTTTCGGCGATCTTTAAACAGTCTAAAATCCATAAAATGGCCAGAGACCTATTGACATGACATCACAAAGACCTCACCTGTGTTTAATTGACAAGAAAAATACCTCTTACTGGCTTATGGGTCGATCTTTAACAGACTAAAAGTAAGAAAAGGGGCCAAACGCCAGAGAGACACAGAAGACCTACTGAGATGACATCACAAAGAGCTCACCTGTGTTCCCTTGACAGGAAGAAAACATCTTATAGGCTTTTGAGGTGATCCTTAAACAGTCTAAAATTCATAAAAGGGCCAGAGACACTGGATACCTGCTGATATGACATCACAAAGATCTCACCTCTGTTTAATTGAGAAGAAAAAAACCTCTTATTGTCTTTTGAGGTGATTCTTAAACAGTCTAAAAGTCAGAAAAGGGACAGAGACATTGGATACCTACTGACATGATATCACAAAGACCTCACCTGTGTTTAATTGAGAAGAAAAAAACCTCTTACTGTCTTTTGAGGCGATCCTTAGTCTTGGAGTCACAAAAGGGGCCAAAATACAAAGAGACACTGGAGAACTTCTGAGATGACATCACAAAGAGCTCACCTGTGTTGCCTTTCTGCTGCGGGAGTTGCACTTTGACACTTATGCTCAAATTAGAGTGGGAATTTCTGGCTCCCTAACCAACAAAATTCCAACATGCAAGGGCGTCAAGCAGGGATGTGTGTTGGCTCCCCTGCTGTTTAATTTATACATTAACAACATTGTAGAAAGACTCTCTGGCCCACAATTTGTTTCTCCTATACTAGGAGGTCAAAAAATATCTATTTTACTTTACGCAGATGACATGGCCCTAATTTCCCTCACAAAAATTGGGATGCAAAGACTACTACAACAACTTGGTGCTTATTGTAAAGAAGAAGGTCTTAAAATAAACTACGATAAGACAAAAGTAATGGTCTTTAGAAAAAGGGCCAAAAAGTTCTCTTGGAGCATATCTGGAAATTCTGTTAGCCAGTGCAACTCATTTAAATATCTGGGTATCACATTTAGTGAGAGGCTGAATTGGAAACTTCATCTGGACACCATTAGAGCCTCTGCAACACGCCTAGTGGGCACTATTCTGAAGTTTTATTATACAACAGGAGGCTTCCTCATCGATCCAGCCCTCAAATTATACAAGTGCAAGGTTATCCCCCATCTTTTGTATGGAGTAGAGGTCTGGGGATGGAAGGAAAACTTCATACCTAGGCTAGAATCTGTTCAAAACATATTCTTAAGGCGAATTCTAGCCCTACCTAGGGGAACTCCGGCTGTTTTGATGAGGGCAGAAACAGGTCTGCCTTCTCTTAGTGCCCGAGTACATTTGGCAATTTTAAAACAATGGAAAAACCTTAGGTTAGCCAACATAAACAAATTTAGTCATCAGTCCTTTAATATAATGTTATCTAAGGATCCAGCACGGCATTGCCTTATTAATAGCCTTATTGCACGCTACTCCATCCCCGATGACCTCCTAAATCCTTCAGCTAATAACTCTCACCTTAGAGACTGGATCTTCAAAAATGATGCCCAGTTAGACAGAATGCAAATTTTGGAAATTAAGACAGCAACATGGTTTAAGCGGTTTAAATATGACCATCGTAGATCCTCTTATCTAATGAAGATCACTAACCATAATCTCAGAGTAGCTTTTACATCTCTTCGATTCGAAACGATGCCTACAGAGGTACTGGCGGGTCGATTTAGCTGTACGCCAAAAAACCAGCGTTTCTGTATTTGTGGTGCACAAGCTCTGGAGGATTTACCCCACTACATCTTTGACTGCTTACTTTATGCTCAACCCAGAGCCAAATTCCTCAATGAGACCTTACGGGGTTCTAACCTTCACTCCGTTGCTGAAAAGATAATCTATCTTTTATCTGACCAGGTTGATGATGTAACATATAAAACCGCCCTATTTGCCTTGGCTGCAAGGAAAATAAGGGCCAATGTTACAACCACTAAGGCAGCCTCTTAACACTCTTGCACTTTGTATGCTGTTTCAGTTTTTTGGTCTTAAATTTTATATTTTTATACAGTTCCTTTTATTCTATTTTACTGTTTGTAAATTTGTATTTTATATTTTGTAAAGGCCTATGGCTATATACAAATAAATGTATCTTATCTTATCTAAACAGTCTAGGAGTCAAAAAAGAGGCCAAACTACAGAGAGAAACTGGAGAACTTCTGAGATGACATCACAAAGAGCTCACCTCTGATGCCTTGACAGGAACAAAACCTCTTACTAGCTTTTGGGGGGATCTTTAAACAGACTAAAAGTCAGAAAAGGGGCCAAACTACAGAGAGACACTGGAGACCTCCTGACGTGACATCACAAAGAGCTCACTTGCGTATAATTTAGAAGAAACAAACCTCTTACTGGCTTTTGGGGAGATCTTTAAACAGACTAAAAGTAAGAAAAGGGCCAGAGACGCTGGACACCTACTAACATGACATCACAAAGACCTCATCCGTGTTTAATTGAGAAGAAAAAAACCTCTTACTGGCTTTTGGGGAGATCCTTGAACAGTCTAGGAGTCAGAAAAGGGGCCAAACTACAGAGAGACACTGGAGACCTACTGAGATGACATCACAAAGAGCTCACCTGTGTTCCCTTGACAGGAAGAAAACATCTTATTGGCTTTTGGGGGATCTTTAAAAAACTAAAAGTCAGACAAGGGCCAGAGACACTGGATACCTGTTGACATGACATCACAAAGACCTCATCTGTGTTTAATTGAGAAGAAAAAAAACCTCTTACTGTCTTTTGAGGCGATCCTTAAACAGTCTAGGAGTCAGAAAAGGGCCAGAGACACTGGATGCCTACTGACATGAGATCACAAAGACCTCACCTGTGTTTAATTGAGAAGAAAAAAACCTCTTACTGCCTTTTGGGGCGATCTTTAAACAGACTAAAAGTCAGAAAAGGGCCAGAGATACCGGATACCTACTGACATGACATCACAAAGACCTCATCTGTGTTTAATTGAGAAGAAAAAAACCTTTTACTGCCTTTTGGGGCGATCTTTAAACAGACTAAAAGTCAGAAAAGGGTCAGAGACACTGGATACCTACTGACATGACATCACAAGGACCTCATCTGTGTTTAATTGAGAAGAAAAACCTCATACTGTCTTTTGAAGCGATCCTTAAACAGTATAGGAGTCAGAAAAGGTCCAGAGACACTGGATGCCTACTGACATGACATCACAAAGACCTCATCTGTGTTTAATTGAGAAAAAAAACCTCTTACTGTCTTTTGAAGCGATCCTTAAACAGTCTAGGAGTCAGAAAAGGGCCAGAGACACTGGATGGCTACTGACATGACATCACAAAGACCTCATCTGTGTTTAACTGAGAAGAAAAAAACCTCTTACTGGCTTATGGGGCGATCTTTAACAGACTAAATGTAAGAAAAGTGGCCAAACTCCAGAGAGACACAGAAGATTTACTGAGATGACATCACAAAGAGCCCACCTGAGTTGCCTTGACAGGAAAAATACCTCTTACTGGCTTTTGGGGGTATCTTTAAACAGACTAAAGTCAGAAAAGGGCCAGAGATACTGGATACCTAATGACATGACACCACAAAGACCTCACCTGTGTTTGAGATGAAAAAAACCTATTACTTTCTTTTGAGGCGATACTTAAACAGTCTAGGAGTCAAAAAAGGGGCCAAACTACAGAGAGACACTGGAGACCTTCTGAGATGACAGTCTAGGAGTCAGAAAAGGGCCAGAGACACTGGAGGCCTACTGACATAACATCACAAAGACCTCACCTGTGTTTAATTGAGAAGAAAAAACCTCTTACCATCTTTTGAGGCGATCCTTAAACAGTCTAGGAGTCAGAAACGGGGCCAAACTACAGAGAGACACTGGAGACCTTCTGAGATGACAGTCTAGGAGTCAGAAAAGGGCCAGAGACACTGGAGGCCTACTGACATAACATCACAAAGACCTGATCTGTGTTTAATTGGGAAAAAAAACTTCTTATTATCTTTTGAAGCGATCCTTAAACAGTCTAGGAGTCAGAAAAGGGCCAGAGACACTGGATGCCTACTGACATGACATCACAAAGACCTCACTTGTGTTTAATTGAGAAGAAAAAAACCTCTTACTGCCTTTTGGGGTGATCTTTAAACAGACTAAAAGTCAGAAAAATACATAAACCTGACCGTCCACCCATAGGCAGACCAATTATTTCACAATGTGGATCCTTCTTGGAACCTTTAGCCAAATTTATAGATTTTCATTTTCAGAAGCTGCTTCCAACTCAAGACACATTGTTAAAAGGCACTACCCACTTTATTAACCTCATAGAAAAATTAAGGGTACCAAAAGGAGCAGTATTAATGACTATGGATGTCACATCCTTATATACCAACATTCCATTGGAAGAGGCAAGATTAGTCAGAAAAGGGCGAGAGACACTGGATGCCTACTGACATGACATAACAAAGACCTCATCTCTGTTTAATTGAGAAGAAAAAAACCTCTTACTGTCTTTTGAGGCGATCCTTAAACAGTCTAGGAGTCAGAAAAGGGCCAGAGACACTGGATGCCTACTGACATGACATCACAAAGACCTCATCTGTGTTTAATTGAGAAGAAAAACCTCTTACTGTCTTTTGAAGCGATCCTTAAACAGTCTAGGAGTCAGAAAAGGGCCAGAGACACTGGATGGCTAATGACATGACATCACAAAGACCTCATTTGTGTTTAATTGAGAAGAAAACCTCTTACTGCCTTTTGGGGCGATCCTTAAACAGTCTAGGAGTCAGAAAAGGGCCAGAGACACTGGATGCCTACTGACATGACATCACAAAGACCTCATCTGTGTTTAATTGAGAAGAAAAAAACCTCTTACTGCCTTTTGGGGCGATCCTTAAACAGTCTAGGAGTCAGAAAAGGGCCAGAGACACTGGATACCTAATGACATGACATCACAAAGACCTCATCTGTGTTTAATTGAGAAAAAACCCTCTTACTGCCTTTTGGGGCGATCTTTAAACAGACTAAAAGTCAGAAAAGGGTCAGAGACACTGGATACCTACTGACATGATATCACAAGGAACTCATCTGTGTTTAATTGAGAAGAAAAACCTCATACTGTCTTTTGAAGCGATCCTTAAATAGTCTAGGAGTCAGAAAAGGGCCAGAGACACTGGATGACTACTGACATGACATCACAAAGACCTCATCTGTGTTTAATTGAGAAGAAAAACCTCTTACTGGCTTTTGGGGCGATCCTTAAACAGTCTAGGAGTCAGAAAAGGGCCAGAGACACTGGAGGCCTACTGACATGACATCACAAAGACCTCACCTGTGTTTAATTGAGAAGAAAAAAACCTCTTACTTTCTTTTGAGGCGATCCTTAAATAGTCTAGGAGTCAGAAAAGGGCCAGAGACACTGGATGCCTACGGACATGACATCACAAAGACACCATCTGTGTTTAATTGAGAAGAAAAACCTCTTACTGTCTTTTGAAGCAATCCTTAAACAGTCTAGGAGTCAGAAAAGGGCCAGAGACACTGGATGCCTACTGACATGACATCACAAAGAACTCATCTGTGTTTAATTGAGAAAAAAACCTCGTACTGTCTTTTGAAGTGATCCTTAAACAGTCTAGGAGTCAGAAAAGGGCCAGAGACACTGGATGCCTACTGACATGACATCACAAAGACCTCATCTGTGTTTAATTGAGAAAAAAACCTCTTACTGTCTGTTGAAGCGATCCTTAAACAGTCTAGGAGTCAGAAAAGGGCCAGAGACACTGGATGCCTACTGACATGACATCACAAAGACCTCATCTGTGTTTAATTGAGAAAAAAACCTCTTACTGTCTGTTGAAGCAATCCTTAAACAGTCTAGGAGTCAGAAAAGGGCCAGAGACACTGGATGCCTACTGACATGACATCACAAAGAACTCATCTGTGTTTAATTGAGAAAAAAACCTCGTACTGTCTTTTGAAGTGATCCTTAAACAGTCTAGGAGTCAGAAAAGGGCCAGAGACACTGGATGCCTACTGACATGACATCACAAAGACCTCATCTGTGTTTAATTGAGAAAAAAACCTCTTACTGTCTGTTGAAGCGATCCTTAAACAGTCTAGGAGTCAGAAAAGGGCCAGAGACACTGGATGCCTACTGACATGACATCACAAAGACCTCACCTGTGTTTAATTGAGAAGAAAAAAACCTCTTACTGTCTTTTGAGGCGATCCTTAAACAGTCTAGGAGTCAGAAAAGGGCCAGAGACACTGAATGCCTACTGACATGACATCACAAAGACCTCACCTGTGTTTAGTAGACAAGAAAAAAACCTCTTACTGTCTGTTGAAGCGATCCTTAAACAGTCTAGGAGTCAGAAAAGGGCCAGAGACACTGGAGGCCTACTGACATGACATCACAAAGACCTCACCTGTGTTTAATTGAGAAGAAAAAAACCTCTTACTTTCTTTTGAGGCAATCCTTAAATAGTCTAGGAGTCAGAAAAGGGCCAGAGACACTGGATGCCTACGGACATGATATCACAAAGACACCATCTGTGTTTAATTGAGAAGAAAAACCTCTTACTGTCTTTTGAAGCAATCCTTAAACAGTCTAGGAGTCAGAAAAGGGCCAGAGACACTGGATGCCTACTGACATGACATCACAAAGAACTCATCTGTGTTTAATTGAGAAAAAAACCTCGTACTGTCTTTTGAAGTGATCCTTAAACAGTCTAGGAGTCAGAAAAGGGCCAGAGACACTGGATGCCTACTGACATGACATCACAAAGACCTCATCTGTGTTTAATTGAGAAAAAAACCTCTTACTGTCTGTTGAAGCGATCCTTAAACAGTCTAGGAGTCAGAAAAGGGCCAGAGACACTGGATGCCTACTGACATGACATCACAAAGACCTCATCTGTGTTTAATTGAGAAAAAAACCTCTTACTGTCTGTTGAAGCAATCCTTAAACAGTCTAGGAGTCAGAAAAGGGCCAGAGACACTGGATGCCTACTGACATGACATCACAAAGAACTCATCTGTGTTTAATTGAGAAAAAAACCTCGTACTGTCTTTTGAAGTGATCCTTAAACAGTCTAGGAGTCAGAAAAGGGCCAGAGACACTGGATGCCTACTGACATGACATCACAAAGACCTCATCTGTGTTTAATTGAGAAAAAAACCTCTTACTGTCTGTTGAAGCGATCCTTAAACAGTCTAGGAGTCAGAAAAGGGCCAGAGACACTGGATGCCTACTGACATGACATCACAAAGACCTCACCTGTGTTTAATTGAGAAGAAAAAAACCTCTTACTGTCTTTTGAGGCGATCCTTAAACAGTCTAGGAGTCAGAAAAGGGCCAGAGACACTGAATGCCTACTGACATGACATCACAAAGACCTCACCTGTGTTTAGTAGACAAGAAAAAAACCTCTTACTGTCTTTTGAATCGATCCTTAAACAGTCTAGGAGTCAGAAAAGGGCCAGAGACACTGGATACCTACTGACATGACATCACAAAGACCTCATCTGTGTTAAATTGAGAAGAAAAAAACCTCTTACTGGCTTTTGGGGCGATCCTTAAACAGTATAGGAGTCAGAAAAGGGCGAGAGACAGTGGATGCCTACTGACATGACATCACAAGGAACTCATCTGTGTTTAATTGAGAAGAAAAAACTCATACTGTCTTTTGAAGCGATCCTTAAATAGTCTAGGAGTCAGAAAAGGGCCAGACACACTGGATCACTACTGACATGACATCACAAAGACCTCATCTGTGTTTAATTGAGAAGAAAAACCTCTTACTGGCTTTTGGGGCGATCCTTAAACAGTCTAGGAGTCAGAAAAGGGCCAGAGACACTGGATGCCTACTGACATGACATCACAAAGACCTCATCTGTGTTTAATTGAGAAAAAAACCTCTTACTGTCTGTTGAAGCGATCCTTAAACAGTCTAGGAGTCAGAAAAGGGCCAGAGACACTGGATGCCTACTGACATGACATCACAAAGACCTCATCTGTGTTTAATTGAGAAAAAAACCTCTTACTGTCTGTTGAAGCAATCCTTAAACAGTCTAGGAGTCAGAAAAGGGCCAGAGACACTGGATGCCTACTGACATGACATCACAAAGAACTCATCTGTGTTTAATTGAGAAAAAAACCTCGTACTGTCTTTTGAAGTGATCCTTAAACAGTCTAGGAGTCAGAAAAGGGCCAGAGACACTGGATGCCTACTGACATGACATCACAAAGACCTCATCTGTGTTTAATTGAGAAGAAAAAAACCTCTTACTGTCTTTTGAAGCGATCCTTAAACAGTCTAGGAGTCAGAAAAGGGCCAGAGACACTGGATGCCTACTGACATGACATCACAAAGACCTCACCTGTGTTTAATTGAGAAGAAAAAAACCTCTTACTGTCTTTTGAGGCGATCCTTAAACAGTCTAGGAGTCAGAAAAGGGCCAGAGACACTGAATGCCTACTGACATGACATCACAAAGACCTCACCGGTGTTTAGTAGACAAGAAAAAAACCTCTTACTGTCTTTTGAATCGATCCTTAAACAGTCTAGGAGTCAGAAAAGGGCCAGAGACACTGGATACCTACTGACATGACATCACAAAGACCTCATCTGTGTTAAATTGAGAAGAAAAAAACCTCTTACTGGCTTTTGGGGCGATCCTTAAACAGTATAGGAGTCAGAAAAGGGCGAGAGACAGTGGATGCCTACTGACATGACATCACAAGGAACTCATCTGTGTTTAATTGAGAAGAAAAACCTCATACTGTCTTTTGAAGCGATCCTTAAATAGTCTAGGAGTCAGAAAAGGGCCAGACACACTGGATCACTACTGACATGACATCACAAAGACCTCATCTGTGTTTAATTGAGAAGAAAAACCTCTTACTGGCTTTTGGGGCGATCCTTAAACAGTCTAGGAGTCAGAAAAGGGCCAGAGACACTGGAGTCCTACTGACATGACATCACAAAGACCTCACCTGTGTTTAATTGAGAAGAAAAAAACCTCTTACTGGCTTTTGGGGAGATCCTTGAACAGTCTAGGAGTCAGAAAAGGGGCCAAACTACAGAGAGACACTGGAGACCTACTGAGATGACATCACAAAGAGCTAACCTGTGTTGCCTTGACAGGGAATAAAATGTCTTATTGGCTTTTCGGCGATCTTTAAACAGTCTAAAATCCATAAAATGGCCAGAGACCTATTGACATGACATCACAAAGACCTCACCTGTGTTTAATTGACAAGAAAAATACCTCTTACTGGCTTATGGGGCGATCTTTAACAGACTAAAAGTAAGAAAAGGGGCGAAACGCCAGAGAGACACAGAAGACCTACTGAGATGACATCACAAAGTGCTCACCTGTGTTCCCTTGACAGGAAGAAAACATCTTATAGGCTTTTGAGGTGATCCTTAAACAGTCTAAAATTCATAAAAGGGCCAGAGACACTGGATACCTGCTGACATGACATCACAAAGACCTCACCTCTGTTTAATTGAGAAGAAAAAAACCTCTTATTGTCTTTTGAGGTGATTCTTAAACAGTCTAGGAGTCAAAAAAGGGGCCAAACTACAGAGAGAAACTGGAGAACTTCTGAGATGACATCACAGAGCTCACCTCTGATGCCTTGACAGGGAAAAATGTCTTATTGGCTTTTGGGGCAATCTCTAAAGAGTCTAAAATTCATAAATGGGCCAGAGACACTGGATACCTATTGACATGACATCACAAAGACCTCATCTGTGTTTAATTGAAAAGAAAAAAACCTCTTACTGACTTATGGGGCGATCTTTAACAGACTAAAAGTAAGAAAAGGGGCCAAAGGCCAGAGAGACACTAGTGACCTCCTGACATGACATCACAAAGAGCTCACCTATGTATAATTTAGAAGATAAAAACCTGTTACTGGCTTTTGGGGCGATCTTTAAACCGACTAAAAGTCAGACAAGGGCCAGAGACGCTGGACACCTACTAACATGACATCACAAAGACCTCATCCGTGTTTAATTGAGAAGAAAAAAACCTCTTACTGGCTTTTGGGGAGATCCTTGAACAGTCTACGAGTCAGAAAAGGGGCCAAACTACAGAGAGACACTGGAGACCTACTGAGATGACATCACAAAGAGCTCACCTGTGTTGCCTTGACAGGGAATAAAATGTCTTATTGGCTTTTCGGCCATCTTTAAACAGTCTAAAATCCATAAAATGGCCAGAGACCTATTGACATGACATCACAAAGACCTCACCTATGATTAATTGACAAGAATAATACCTCTTACTGGCTTATGGGGCAATCTTTAACAGACTAAAAGTAAGAAAAGGGGCGAAACGCCAGAGAGACACAGAAGACCTACTGAGATGACATCACAAAGAGCTCACCTGTGTTCCCTTGACAGGAAGAAAACATCTTATAGGCTTTTGAGGTGATCCTTAAACAGTCTAAAATTCATAAAAGGGCCAGAGAGACTGGATACCTGCTGACATGACAACACAAAGACCTCACCTCTGTTTAATTGAGAAGAAAAAAACCTCTTAATGTCTTTTGAGGTGATTTTTAAACAGTCTAGGAGTCAAAAAAGGGGCCAAACTACAGAGAGACACTGGAGAACTTCTGAGATGACATAACAAAGAGCTCACCTGTGATGCCTTGACAGGAAGAAAACGTCTTATTGGCTTTTGGGGCGATCTTTAAACAGTCTAAAATTCATAAAAGGGCCAGAGACACTGGATACCTGCTGACATGACATCACAAAGAGCTCACCTGTGTTGCCTTGACAGGAAGAAAACCTCTTACTAGCTTTTGGGGGGATCTTTAAACAGACTAAAAGTCAGAAAAGGGGCCAAACTACAGAGAGACACTGGAGACCTCCTGACGTGACATCACAAAGACCTCACCTGTGTTTAATTGAGAAGAAAAAAACCTCTTACTGTCTTTTGAGGCGATCCTTAAACAGTCTAGGAGTCAAAAAAGGGGCCAAACTACAGAGAGAAACTGGAGACCTACTGAGATGACATCACAAAGAGCTCACCTGTGTTGCCTTGACAGGGAATAAAATGCCTTAGTGGCTTTTCGGCGATCTTTAAACAGTCTAAAATCCATAAAATGGCCAGAGACCTATTGACATGACATCACAAAGACCTCACCTGTGTTTAATTGACAAGAAAAATACCTCTTACTGGCTTATGGGTCGATCTTTAACAGACTAAAAGTAAGAAAAGGGGCCAAACGCCAGAGAGACACAGAAGACCTACTGAGATGACATCACAAAGAGCTCACCTGTGTTCCCTTGACAGGAAGAAAACATCTTATAGGCTTTTGAGGTGATCCTTAAACAGTCTAAAATTCATAAAAGGGCCAGAGACACTGGATACCTGCTGATATGACATCACAAAGATCTCACCTCTGTTTAATTGAGAAGAAAAAAACCTCTTATTGTCTTTTGAGGTGATTCTTAAACAGTCTAAAAGTCAGAAAAGGGACAGAGACATTGGATACCTACTGACATGATATCACAAAGACCTCACCTGTGTTTAATTGAGAAGAAAAAAACCTCTTACTGTCTTTTGAGGCGATCCTTAGTCTTGGAGTCACAAAAGGGGCCAAAATACAAAGAGACACTGGAGAACTTCTGAGATGACATCACAAAGAGCTCACCTGTGTTGCCTTTCTGCTGCGGGAGTTGCACTTTGACACTTATGCTCAAATTAGAGTGGGAATTTCTGGCTCCCTAACCAACAAAATTCCAACATGCAAGGGCGTCAAGCAGGGATGTGTGTTGGCTCCCCTGCTGTTTAATTTATACATTAACAACATTGTAGAAAGACTCTCTGGCCCACAATTTGTTTCTCCTATACTAGGAGGTCAAAAAATATCTATTTTACTTTACGCAGATGACATGGCCCTAATTTCCCTCACAAAAATTGGGATGCAAAGACTACTACAACAACTTGGTGCTTATTGTAAAGAAGAAGGTCTTAAAATAAACTACGATAAGACAAAAGTAATGGTCTTTAGAAAAAGGGCCAAAAAGTTCTCTTGGAGCATATCTGGAAATTCTGTTAGCCAGTGCAACTCATTTAAATATCTGGGTATCACATTTAGTGAGAGGCTGAATTGGAAACTTCATCTGGACACCATTAGAGCCTCTGCAACACGCCTAGTGGGCACTATTCTGAAGTTTTATTATACAACAGGAGGCTTCCTCATCGATCCAGCCCTCAAATTATACAAGTGCAAGGTTATCCCCCATCTTTTGTATGGAGTAGAGGTCTGGGGATGGAAGGAAAACTTCATACCTAGGCTAGAATCTGTTCAAAACATATTCTTAAGGCGAATTCTAGCCCTACCTAGGGGAACTCCGGCTGTTTTGATGAGGGCAGAAACAGGTCTGCCTTCTCTTAGTGCCCGAGTACATTTGGCAATTTTAAAACAATGGAAAAACCTTAGGTTAGCCAACATAAACAAATTTAGTCATCAGTCCTTTAATATAATGTTATCTAAGGATCCAGCACGGCATTGCCTTATTAATAGCCTTATTGCACGCTACTCCATCCCCGATGACCTCCTAAATCCTTCAGCTAATAACTCTCACCTTAGAGACTGGATCTTCAAAAATGATGCCCAGTTAGACAGAATGCAAATTTTGGAAATTAAGACAGCAACATGGTTTAAGCGGTTTAAATATGACCATCGTAGATCCTCTTATCTAATGAAGATCACTAACCATAATCTCAGAGTAGCTTTTACATCTCTTCGATTCGAAACGATGCCTACAGAGGTACTGGCGGGTCGATTTAGCTGTACGCCAAAAAACCAGCGTTTCTGTATTTGTGGTGCACAAGCTCTGGAGGATTTACCCCACTACATCTTTGACTGCTTACTTTATGCTCAACCCAGAGCCAAATTCCTCAATGAGACCTTACGGGGTTCTAACCTTCACTCCGTTGCTGAAAAGATAATCTATCTTTTATCTGACCAGGTTGATGATGTAACATATAAAACCGCCCTATTTGCCTTGGCTGCAAGGAAAATAAGGGCCAATGTTACAACCACTAAGGCAGCCTCTTAACACTCTTGCACTTTGTATGCTGTTTCAGTTTTTTGGTCTTAAATTTTATATTTTTATACAGTTCCTTTTATTCTATTTTACTGTTTGTAAATTTGTATTTTATATTTTGTAAAGGCCTATGGCTATATACAAATAAATGTATCTTATCTTATCTAAACAGTCTAGGAGTCAAAAAAGAGGCCAAACTACAGAGAGAAACTGGAGAACTTCTGAGATGACATCACAAAGAGCTCACCTCTGATGCCTTGACAGGAACAAAACCTCTTACTAGCTTTTGGGGGGATCTTTAAACAGACTAAAAGTCAGAAAAGGGGCCAAACTACAGAGAGACACTGGAGACCTCCTGACGTGACATCACAAAGAGCTCACTTGCGTATAATTTAGAAGAAACAAACCTCTTACTGGCTTTTGGGGAGATCTTTAAACAGACTAAAAGTAAGAAAAGGGCCAGAGACGCTGGACACCTACTAACATGACATCACAAAGACCTCATCCGTGTTTAATTGAGAAGAAAAAAACCTCTTACTGGCTTTTGGGGAGATCCTTGAACAGTCTAGGAGTCAGAAAAGGGGCCAAACTACAGAGAGACACTGGAGACCTACTGAGATGACATCACAAAGAGCTCACCTGTGTTCCCTTGACAGGAAGAAAACATCTTATTGGCTTTTGGGGGATCTTTAAAAAACTAAAAGTCAGACAAGGGCCAGAGACACTGGATACCTGTTGACATGACATCACAAAGACCTCATCTGTGTTTAATTGAGAAGAAAAAAAACCTCTTACTGTCTTTTGAGGCGATCCTTAAACAGTCTAGGAGTCAGAAAAGGGCCAGAGACACTGGATGCCTACTGACATGAGATCACAAAGACCTCACCTGTGTTTAATTGAGAAGAAAAAAACCTCTTACTGCCTTTTGGGGCGATCTTTAAACAGACTAAAAGTCAGAAAAGGGCCAGAGATACCGGATACCTACTGACATGACATCACAAAGACCTCATCTGTGTTTAATTGAGAAGAAAAAAACCTTTTACTGCCTTTTGGGGCGATCTTTAAACAGACTAAAAGTCAGAAAAGGGTCAGAGACACTGGATACCTACTGACATGACATCACAAGGACCTCATCTGTGTTTAATTGAGAAGAAAAACCTCATACTGTCTTTTGAAGCGATCCTTAAACAGTATAGGAGTCAGAAAAGGTCCAGAGACACTGGATGCCTACTGACATGACATCACAAAGACCTCATCTGTGTTTAATTGAGAAAAAAAACCTCTTACTGTCTTTTGAAGCGATCCTTAAACAGTCTAGGAGTCAGAAAAGGGCCAGAGACACTGGATGGCTACTGACATGACATCACAAAGACCTCATCTGTGTTTAACTGAGAAGAAAAAAACCTCTTACTGGCTTATGGGGCGATCTTTAACAGACTAAATGTAAGAAAAGTGGCCAAACTCCAGAGAGACACAGAAGATTTACTGAGATGACATCACAAAGAGCCCACCTGAGTTGCCTTGACAGGAAAAATACCTCTTACTGGCTTTTGGGGGTATCTTTAAACAGACTAAAGTCAGAAAAGGGCCAGAGATACTGGATACCTAATGACATGACACCACAAAGACCTCACCTGTGTTTGAGATGAAAAAAACCTATTACTTTCTTTTGAGGCGATACTTAAACAGTCTAGGAGTCAAAAAAGGGGCCAAACTACAGAGAGACACTGGAGACCTTCTGAGATGACAGTCTAGGAGTCAGAAAAGGGCCAGAGACACTGGAGGCCTACTGACATAACATCACAAAGACCTCACCTGTGTTTAATTGAGAAGAAAAAACCTCTTACCATCTTTTGAGGCGATCCTTAAACAGTCTAGGAGTCAGAAACGGGGCCAAACTACAGAGAGACACTGGAGACCTTCTGAGATGACAGTCTAGGAGTCAGAAAAGGGCCAGAGACACTGGAGGCCTACTGACATAACATCACAAAGACCTGATCTGTGTTTAATTGGGAAAAAAAACTTCTTATTATCTTTTGAAGCGATCCTTAAACAGTCTAGGAGTCAGAAAAGGGCCAGAGACACTGGATGCCTACTGACATGACATCACAAAGACCTCACTTGTGTTTAATTGAGAAGAAAAAAACCTCTTACTGCCTTTTGGGGTGATCTTTAAACAGACTAAAAGTCAGAAAAATACATAAACCTGACCGTCCACCCATAGGCAGACCAATTATTTCACAATGTGGATCCTTCTTGGAACCTTTAGCCAAATTTATAGATTTTCATTTTCAGAAGCTGCTTCCAACTCAAGACACATTGTTAAAAGGCACTACCCACTTTATTAACCTCATAGAAAAATTAAGGGTACCAAAAGGAGCAGTATTAATGACTATGGATGTCACATCCTTATATACCAACATTCCATTGGAAGAGGCAAGATTAGTCAGAAAAGGGCGAGAGACACTGGATGCCTACTGACATGACATAACAAAGACCTCATCTCTGTTTAATTGAGAAGAAAAAAACCTCTTACTGTCTTTTGAGGCGATCCTTAAACAGTCTAGGAGTCAGAAAAGGGCCAGAGACACTGGATGCCTACTGACATGACATCACAAAGACCTCATCTGTGTTTAATTGAGAAGAAAAACCTCTTACTGTCTTTTGAAGCGATCCTTAAACAGTCTAGGAGTCAGAAAAGGGCCAGAGACACTGGATGGCTAATGACATGACATCACAAAGACCTCATTTGTGTTTAATTGAGAAGAAAACCTCTTACTGCCTTTTGGGGCGATCCTTAAACAGTCTAGGAGTCAGAAAAGGGCCAGAGACACTGGATGCCTACTGACATGACATCACAAAGACCTCATCTGTGTTTAATTGAGAAGAAAAAAACCTCTTACTGCCTTTTGGGGCGATCCTTAAACAGTCTAGGAGTCAGAAAAGGGCCAGAGACACTGGATACCTAATGACATGACATCACAAAGACCTCATCTGTGTTTAATTGAGAAAAAACCCTCTTACTGCCTTTTGGGGCGATCTTTAAACAGACTAAAAGTCAGAAAAGGGTCAGAGACACTGGATACCTACTGACATGATATCACAAGGAACTCATCTGTGTTTAATTGAGAAGAAAAACCTCATACTGTCTTTTGAAGCGATCCTTAAATAGTCTAGGAGTCAGAAAAGGGCCAGAGACACTGGATGACTACTGACATGACATCACAAAGACCTCATCTGTGTTTAATTGAGAAGAAAAACCTCTTACTGGCTTTTGGGGCGATCCTTAAACAGTCTAGGAGTCAGAAAAGGGCCAGAGACACTGGAGGCCTACTGACATGACATCACAAAGACCTCACCTGTGTTTAATTGAGAAGAAAAAAACCTCTTACTTTCTTTTGAGGCGATCCTTAAATAGTCTAGGAGTCAGAAAAGGGCCAGAGACACTGGATGCCTACGGACATGACATCACAAAGACACCATCTGTGTTTAATTGAGAAGAAAAACCTCTTACTGTCTTTTGAAGCAATCCTTAAACAGTCTAGGAGTCAGAAAAGGGCCAGAGACACTGGATGCCTACTGACATGACATCACAAAGAACTCATCTGTGTTTAATTGAGAAAAAAACCTCGTACTGTCTTTTGAAGTGATCCTTAAACAGTCTAGGAGTCAGAAAAGGGCCAGAGACACTGGATGCCTACTGACATGACATCACAAAGACCTCATCTGTGTTTAATTGAGAAAAAAACCTCTTACTGTCTGTTGAAGCGATCCTTAAACAGTCTAGGAGTCAGAAAAGGGCCAGAGACACTGGATGCCTACTGACATGACATCACAAAGACCTCATCTGTGTTTAATTGAGAAAAAAACCTCTTACTGTCTGTTGAAGCAATCCTTAAACAGTCTAGGAGTCAGAAAAGGGCCAGAGACACTGGATGCCTACTGACATGACATCACAAAGAACTCATCTGTGTTTAATTGAGAAAAAAACCTCGTACTGTCTTTTGAAGTGATCCTTAAACAGTCTAGGAGTCAGAAAAGGGCCAGAGACACTGGATGCCTACTGACATGACATCACAAAGACCTCATCTGTGTTTAATTGAGAAAAAAACCTCTTACTGTCTGTTGAAGCGATCCTTAAACAGTCTAGGAGTCAGAAAAGGGCCAGAGACACTGGATGCCTACTGACATGACATCACAAAGACCTCACCTGTGTTTAATTGAGAAGAAAAAAACCTCTTACTGTCTTTTGAGGCGATCCTTAAACAGTCTAGGAGTCAGAAAAGGGCCAGAGACACTGAATGCCTACTGACATGACATCACAAAGACCTCACCTGTGTTTAGTAGACAAGAAAAAAACCTCTTACTGTCTGTTGAAGCGATCCTTAAACAGTCTAGGAGTCAGAAAAGGGCCAGAGACACTGGAGGCCTACTGACATGACATCACAAAGACCTCACCTGTGTTTAATTGAGAAGAAAAAAACCTCTTACTTTCTTTTGAGGCAATCCTTAAATAGTCTAGGAGTCAGAAAAGGGCCAGAGACACTGGATGCCTACGGACATGACATCACAAAGACACCATCTGTGTTTAATTGAGAAGAAAAACCTCTTACTGTCTTTTGAAGCAATCCTTAAACAGTCTAGGAGTCAGAAAAGGGCCAGAGACACTGGATGCCTACTGACATGACATCACAAAGAACTCATCTGTGTTTAATTGAGAAAAAAACCTCGTACTGTCTTTTGAAGTGATCCTTAAACAGTCTAGGAGTCAGAAAAGGGCCAGAGACACTGGATGCCTACTGACATGACATCACAAAGACCTCATCTGTGTTTAATTGAGAAAAAAACCTCTTACTGTCTGTTGAAGCGATCCTTAAACAGTCTAGGAGTCAGAAAAGGGCCAGAGACACTGGATGCCTACTGACATGACATCACAAAGACCTCATCTGTGTTTAATTGAGAAAAAAACCTCTTACTGTCTGTTGAAGCAATCCTTAAACAGTCTAGGAGTCAGAAAAGGGCCAGAGACACTGGATGCCTACTGACATGACATCACAAAGAACTCATCTGTGTTTAATTGAGAAAAAAACCTCGTACTGTCTTTTGAAGTGATCCTTAAACAGTCTAGGAGTCAGAAAAGGGCCAGAGACACTGGATGCCTACTGACATGACATCACAAAGACCTCATCTGTGTTTAATTGAGAAAAAAACCTCTTACTGTCTGTTGAAGCGATCCTTAAACAGTCTAGGAGTCAGAAAAGGGCCAGAGACACTGGATGCCTACTGACATGACATCACAAAGACCTCACCTGTGTTTAATTGAGAAGAAAAAAACCTCTTACTGTCTTTTGAGGCGATCCTTAAACAGTCTAGGAGTCAGAAAAGGGCCAGAGACACTGAATGCCTACTGACATGACATCACAAAGACCTCACCTGTGTTTAGTAGACAAGAAAAAAACCTCTTACTGTCTTTTGAATCGATCCTTAAACAGTCTAGGAGTCAGAAAAGGGCCAGAGACACTGGATACCTACTGACATGACATCACAAAGACCTCATCTGTGTTAAATTGAGAAGAAAAAAACCTCTTACTGGCTTTTGGGGCGATCCTTAAACAGTATAGGAGTCAGAAAAGGGCGAGAGACAGTGGATGCCTACTGACATGACATCACAAGGAACTCATCTGTGTTTAATTGAGAAGAAAAAACTCATACTGTCTTTTGAAGCGATCCTTAAATAGTCTAGGAGTCAGAAAAGGGCCAGACACACTGGATCACTACTGACATGACATCACAAAGACCTCATCTGTGTTTAATTGAGAAGAAAAACCTCTTACTGGCTTTTGGGGCGATCCTTAAACAGTCTAGGAGTCAGAAAAGGGCCAGAGACACTGGATGCCTACTGACATGACATCACAAAGACCTCATCTGTGTTTAATTGAGAAAAAAACCTCTTACTGTCTGTTGAAGCGATCCTTAAACAGTCTAGGAGTCAGAAAAGGGCCAGAGACACTGGATGCCTACTGACATGACATCACAAAGACCTCATCTGTGTTTAATTGAGAAAAAAACCTCTTACTGTCTGTTGAAGCAATCCTTAAACAGTCTAGGAGTCAGAAAAGGGCCAGAGACACTGGATGCCTACTGACATGACATCACAAAGACCTCATCTGTGTTTAATTGAGAAAAAAACCTCGTACTGTCTTTTGAAGTGATCCTTAAACAGTCTAGGAGTCAGAAAAGGGCCAGAGACACTGGATGCCTACTGACATGACATCACAAAGACCTCATCTGTGTTTAATTGAGAAGAAAAAAACCTCTTACTGTCTTTTGAAGCGATCCTTAAACAGTCTAGGAGTCAGAAAAGGGCCAGAGACACTGGATGCCTACTGACATGACATCACAAAGACCTCACCTGTGTTTAATTGAGAAGAAAAAAACCTCTTACTGTCTTTTGAGGCGATCCTTAAACAGTCTAGGAGTCAGAAAAGGGCCAGAGACACTGAATGCCTACTGACATGACATCACAAAGACCTCACCGGTGTTTAGTAGACAAGAAAAAAACCTCTTACTGTCTTTTGAATCGATCCTTAAACAGTCTAGGAGTCAGAAAAGGGCCAGAGACACTGGATACCTACTGACATGACATCACAAAGACCTCATCTGTGTTAAATTGAGAAGAAAAAAACCTCTTACTGGCTTTTGGGGCGATCCTTAAACAGTATAGGAGTCAGAAAAGGGCGAGAGACAGTGGATGCCTACTGACATGACATCACAAGGAACTCATCTGTGTTTAATTGAGAAGAAAAACCTCATACTGTCTTTTGAAGCGATCCTTAAATAGTCTAGGAGTCAGAAAAGGGCCAGACACACTGGATCACTACTGACATGACATCACAAAGACCTCATCTGTGTTTAATTGAGAAGAAAAACCTCTTACTGGCTTTTGGGGCGATCCTTAAACAGTCTAGGAGTCAGAAAAGGGCCAGAGACACTGGAGTCCTACTGACATGACATCACAAAGACCTCACCTGTGTTTAATTGAGAAGAAAAAAACCTCTTACTGGCTTTTGGGGAGATCCTTGAACAGTCTAGGAGTCAGAAAAGGGGCCAAACTACAGAGAGACACTGGAGACCTACTGAGATGACATCACAAAGAGCTAACCTGTGTTGCCTTGACAGGGAATAAAATGTCTTATTGGCTTTTCGGCGATCTTTAAACAGTCTAAAATCCATAAAATGGCCAGAGACCTATTGACATGACATCACAAAGACCTCACCTGTGTTTAATTGACAAGAAAAATACCTCTTACTGGCTTATGGGGCGATCTTTAACAGACTAAAAGTAAGAAAAGGGGCGAAACGCCAGAGAGACACAGAAGACCTACTGAGATGACATCACAAAGTGCTCACCTGTGTTCCCTTGACAGGAAGAAAACCTCTTATAGGCTTTTGAGGTGATCCTTAAACAGTCTAAAATTCATAAAAGGGCCAGAAACACTGGATACCTGCTGACATGACATCACAAAGACCTCACCTCTGTTTAATTGAGAAGAAAAAAACCTCTTATTGTCTTTTGAGGCGATCCTTAAACAGTCTAGGAGTCAAAAAAGGGGCCAAACTACAGAGAGAAACTGGAGAACTTCTGAGATGACATCACAAAGAGCTCACCTCTGTTGCCTTGACAGGGAAAAAATGTCTTATTGGCTTTTGGGGCAATCTTTAAAGAGTCCAAAATTCATAAAAAGGCCAGAGACACTGGATACCTATTGACATGACATCACAAAGACCTCATCTGTGTTTAATTGAAAAGAAAACAACCTCTTACTGGCTTATGGGGTGATCTTTAACATACTAAAAGTAAGAAAAGAGGCCAAACGCCAGAGAGACACAGAAGACCTACTGAGATGACATCACAAAGAACTCACCTGTGTTGCCTTGACAGGAAGAAAACCTCTTACTAGCTTTTGGGGGGATCTTTAAACAGACTAAAAGTCAGAAAAGGGGCCAAACTACAGAGAGACACTGGAGACCTCCTGACGTGACATCACAAAGACCTCACCTGTGTTTAATTGAGAAGAAAAAAACCTCTTACTGTCTTTTGAGGCGATCCTTAAACAGTCTAGGAGTCAAAAAAG